>NW_021319778.1:290668-341739 GCF_001605985.2 Dendrobium catenatum | reverse complement strand
TTTGGGACATTAACTTAGGCTTAACAACCTAATTATTTGACTCAACACTGTTCGACTTATCAGATTAATAAGACTTAACTTCCAGATTTGAATTGGGCTTTATAAAAACTCCTCTTATAGGAATTGTTTTATAAACTTTCTTGCTTTTGTAGTCCACATGAATCCATGGACCATAACCTTCTTCCTTGCCCTCGTCTTCCAAAGCCTGCTTTAGAAGAGTCTTGTTAGTAACTACAGCTTCCAATTTATCTTTGTTGATTAGAGTATCAGATTCCTACAAAACTTTATTAGAAATAGTTTTCTTTAAGCAATCCTCCTTCAAGTGCCCAAGTTTGCCATAGTTGGCATCCTTTTGTATTCAATGTTCTGGTAAAATTTCCCCAATTCTCCTTCTACCCAAACGCCCATGGGTAATTTCTCATCGAGTTTGATTCTAACAAAAAACCTTGAAAACTCTCTTCTAGACCACTAGAACATGTTTCCATCAATCAAGTATGGATTCCCCACCATTGAAGCAATCCTACAAAAATTTACTTCATCCTAACATTGAAGTGGAAGGTTTGGCATCCAGATCCAAATAGAGGCTATGAGACCTTTGAGAGAAGTCGGAGAAAAAGATGCTGTCAATTTATCCATTCCAACTATATTGCCATCAACAAACCAAGGACCTGAAGTTATTATTTCTTCCAAAGCTTCTTGCTCCTCAAAAGCACAGAGAACCCATCCAAGTCCCAACTGGGTTAAATGGAATTTTCCAATCCTGGGCCATTACTTCCTCAGCTCAACACTTGTGATATTGAAAGGGACATTATTGCCAAAGATTTTGATCACAAGAGACTTCTTAAGCCTATTTGAATTGTCCTGTTCTTTCCTAGCAAGAAGTTTTACTATTCCATCTTCATTAACAAAATTTTCTCCAAAGTTCAGATTCGAAACTTTAATATTATCCTTCTTTTTCCAAGCATTCAGTATCTGTTTTTCAGTAACAGATTTAGAAAATTCAGCATTATTTGTTTGCTTACAATTACCTAGTTCACCATAATCACATTCAAGAACTTTGATCAGATCAGAACTTTGATCAATCTTGTCGACACCATCCTGGACCTTAGTTGTCACATTGACTTCTGATATACCCAGATCATCAGATATCTAGTTATTATCTTCATATTATCTTCAAAAAATATCAAGATATCATCTGCATAAAGCAAATGAGATATCCTAGGAGCATTGATATGTAATTTGATTCCTATATCCCTTTCTTCTTGAATAAGAGCATTAGATAAAAGTTGAGAACATATTACAAAGAGAAAAGGTGATAAGGGACAACCTTATCGAAATCCAGTTTGGGCACCAATCCATTGAGAAGATTTTCCATTGATCAAAATAGAGAACCTAGGATATCTTACATATTCCAAAATAAGTTTTGAAAAGTGTGAAGGAAAACCAAAATAACTCAAGATTTTCTCCAAAGTATCCCAAGATATGCTATCATAAGCTTGCTCCGTGTCAATTTTGAAGGAAATTAATCCTTTAGTGGATTTAGAAAATTTGAATTTGTTGAAGACTTCTTGGGCAATTAAAACATTATCAGATAACGAATGGCCTTTAATAAAAGCACCTTGAATTTCAGATATAAGTTTTGGAAGAAGATTCACAAATCAATTCAGAAGAATTTTAGCTACAAGTTTATACATAGTCTTACATAAACTTATAGGTCTAAAATTAGAAGGCAATATAGGCAAATCTACTTTAGGAATAAGAATAATCAAAGTATCCTTCCAACTAGTTTCCATTTTGCCCGTGGAGAAAAAACTTTTCAAAGCATTCCAAACATCAATATTAGTGATGTGCCAATAAAACTTAAGAAAAGAGTGAGTAATACCCTCCACTCCCGGAGATACACCTCCTTCCATTTGGCTCATAGTAATTTGCACTTCTTCCAGCATCAAATAAAAATTCAAAATTTCTCTGTCTAAATCCGAAATAATAGCTTTCGATTCTGGCCAGCCATCCAGAGAACATTCTCTGAAGTTCCATTTATTTTGAAAGTATTTGTAAAAAATACTCTCATCGCCATCTTCATTTTTAATTTTGAAAATGTAATTTGCATTCCTTCTAGCATTTGCAAAGGAATGAAAAAAATTTGAATGAAAGTGTCCAACCTTTAACCATCTAGCCTTCACTATTTGTCTCCACTATGAATTAAGCCGGGCTAAAGTGCAATTCAACTCATTAGTTTTGGATCTAAGAAGTAATACATTTTCTTCAGATAAGCTTCCATTCCCAGACTCCTCCATTTGAAGATCATAAATATCCTTGATTAGCTTTTCCTTCATAAGATTGAGATCCTTTAGTTTAGCTTTCCTCCAAAAATAAAGAGCTTTCAAGGCTCTTTTAAACTTGATCTCCAGCTCATCTGAATGTTGACTAGCAATTCTCGTATTCAATGCCTTTTTCACAATAGCAGCCGAAGCATAGTGAGAAGCCCATGTGTCTTCAAATTTTATATAGCTATTAGATTTAGGATGATCTTCCCATAATTTAACCAAAATGGGGCAATGATCTGAAGCAATGCGAGGAAGATGATGAACTACCAATAATGGATTGGAATCAAGGGAAAAAGAATTGATAAAAACCCTGTCAAGTCTTTCTAAGATTCTAGCTCCACCTGTTTTGTTATTGCACCAATTATAACCTGGACCAATAAAATTTGATTCATGATAATCAAGGTTAGTAAAAAAGGATTTCATTTCCTTAGGACCTTTTGAGAAATCAAATTTTATTCCTCCCTTTTTATCACTTTTAGAAAGGAGGCAATTGAAATCACCACCCACTATAGAAGGACTATTGACAAGCAAATAATTCTCCAATTGATTCCATAATTCCCTTCTCTTGTAGGTGTTCTTATTAGCATAAACAGTAGAAATCCTCCAACTACCTTTTATTAATGATTTCTAAATCACCAATGATACATTGATTAAATGATAACAAGGTATTAAAAGAAGCAAACCTTGTATTCCAAAGAAGCAAGATACCTCCAGACAAGCCTTCTGATGGATAGTGGATGAAGTTCCAATCCATACCAACAAGAGCGTTGATATCCTTTCTATTCATAGAAGAAACTTTTGCTTCTAACAAGCCAATAAAAACCACATTATTCTTTTTAACCAATTCCTTGAGATATAGAGAAGCATGAGCCTTCCTTGCTCCTCTACAATTCCAAAACACTATGGAATTCATTGGTTTGGAGGGGGACTAGCCCCAATCCTTTTGGCTTTATTACCCGTTTCCAATTTCCTGCTTCTAGTCATGGGTTTAATTGGTCCAAGAGTTTTGAGCTCTTTTTCCAATATTCTCTTTACAGAAGAATTCTCTATATTAGCTTTTTCCACTCCTCTGTTCTTATTCTTCAATTCTAAAGAAGAATCAACCTCGTTATTTGTGTTATTTTCCAGAACATTTTCAGTAATCTCCACTTCTTCATCAATATTATTAAGAATTTCAAACATATTATTGTTAACAATAACATGTGTAGAGCCATAAGACATTTTGCTTGATATAATCTTCTTCTCTGTCCCAGAGTAAA
Source organism: Dendrobium catenatum (assembly GCF_001605985.2). Classification (NCBI taxonomy): domain Eukaryota; kingdom Viridiplantae; phylum Streptophyta; class Magnoliopsida; order Asparagales; family Orchidaceae; genus Dendrobium; species Dendrobium catenatum. Next base: position 338,153 of record NW_021319778.1, on the reverse strand, counting down.
TATCTGTATTTCACCTTCTTCCAATTCTGTATTGCTAGGAACAACAATATTATTAACTTCATCATCATCAACAACTCCAGATTTTATAGAATCAACAACAACAGGATCTTATTTCTGTACAGAACTGCATGTTATATGATTATCAACAAAATCTCTATCTAGCTTCTTATTGATAGACTTTCCCAAATTGAAATTCTGGTCATTAGTTAGAGTAGGAGCAAAAGTAGAAACAGCCTTCCAGACTTCTTTCACCGGTTTTTGAGAAACCTTATTAACAATATATGGAAAATTATTACTCATTTTCTTCTTTCCATATTTGACGTGCACCCAGGGTCCATACCTTGCATTTTCAAGATTTTCCATATCTTCAATTATATTTTTGGCCAAAATAGTATGGCCAGCAACCCTTTTGGTAGCAATATCAGCTTGAACCACTTCCTCAGCAACATTTTTGGAACTTTCTTTGATGTTTTCATTCTCAGACAAAGGACATTTCCCTAGTAAGTGACCAATCTTGCCACACTTGTAACAAAGTTTAGAAACTTTCTCATACTCAATTTTTTGATAGAATTTGCTATCTTCACCTTCCACCCATACTCCTAGAGGAAGTTGTTCATCAAGTTTGATATGAACACAAATCCTAGCAAATTCTCTTCTATTCCATTGGAACATATTTCCATCTAGTAAAAAGGGTTTGCCAACAAGAGAAGCAATTCTGCATATGTTGATATCATCCCAACAATATAATGGTACATTAGGAAGCCTTATCCAAACTGGAACTGAGAGTCCCTTCAAAGTTTTTGTGGAAAACTTTTGTGACCATTTATCAATGCCTACAATGTGACCTCTTAGAAACCAAGGTCCTTCACATAAAATGGCTTCCATGGTTTCAGCATTCACACATGAACATAGGACCCAATCTTATCCCAATAAGGTTAATCTGAAGCTCTCAAAACCGCTCCATTATCTTCTTAATTCATTGTTGATCACATAAAAAGCAAGGTTGTCACCAAAAACCTTGATAACAAGAGCATTCACCAATTTCTTAGAATTTTCTAATACATTGTCATTGTGCAGCTTCACCGTTTTCCCAGCATCAGACAAAAAAGAAACTAAATTCAAATTGTCCACTTAAACATTTGCACTTTTTACCCAGGCATTTATCTTCACATTATTCATCTTCAGGGAATTTTTAGGGGGAAAAGTCTTATTGACTGTTTGAATATCAGAATTCAATTATCCTAAAATACAGAGCCTAACTTGCTCCAGATCATTTTGTTCCTTCAAAGAAATATTCTTTCCTGGTTGCGATCCAACACCAGACATCTTCTGTGCATCTCGTCTATTCTCCTCAATCACAGCATTAGCGACCAATGCATTTGCATGATTTGAAATCTGCTCACCCAGACTAGAAGGAGTAGAATTGTAGAATCTACTCACATGTAATTTAAGATCCGAAGAGGAAGTGGCATTCGGGCTTCCAGAATTTTGCTTCAGATTCTTCAAAACTTTTGGGCTTTTAATTTCCTCCTCAATAAGAACATTTTTACCTTTACCAGCAATTGGAATGATCTTTTTGGAATGAAAAAGAGCTCCTTCATTTATGATCAATGGTTTATTTTTGGAAATCAGATTATGATTTTTTTCAGCAAAAAAATCGGATGCAGAAATTCTCTTAGAAGAATTTGAAATTGGAGGAGCAGTCTTCCCAGCCATAACAGTAGAACCTTGATCTTCAGCCATCTTTCATTGTCCGGTGATCGGAGAACAATCTCTGGCGTCAATGAACGGTGAGCTCAATTCGAAACGAAGGAATTTGAAAATCACTTTCTCTCTCTAGCAAACGACACTTTCTCTCTCTCAAAATTTTTTACTGTGGTGGATTCAACTTTAATTTATCTAGATTAATTTCTAAAATTGGAACCCCTTTATTATTAGACGACAACTTGTTTAAATGGGGTAGAAGGGAATTTGCTAGAGCTTGTATTCATATTAAATTGAATACAAACCTACCTTGTGGAATTTGGATTTATGGTTTGAGTGGAAATTTTTTCAAAAAATTGAATATGAGAATCTTTCGACTCTATATTTCAAGTGTGGAAGGATTGAACATAAAGTTTTTGTGTGTCTAATGTCTCACCTATTCTAAAACTTTCTGGTAAAGATATCCCAAAGAATTATGCTCATGTTGATGAAACTTCATATGGCCCATGGATGTATGTAAAGTTCAAGAATAAAAAGAGGTAAAAAGTTTTTTTGGATGGTGTGATGAAATCTGATCATCATACTAGTAAAAAAGCTTACAAGGAGGATTCAATTTTGCTTGATATGATTCCTGAAGAAGATAAGGAGGAACTTGATGTCTTATCTAATAAGATCATATCAGATTGGGGAAAAACAATAAGTTTATTTTGTTATCTCTTTAGGAAAAGGGTATTGAAGATGCTGAAATATTGAAAGTCAACAATGCTGAAGTTGTTGACAAGGAAGATTCTAATAAAAGTCTAAATATGGAATCTGAAATTAAATCTATCAAAATTTCAAAAGATTTTCAAATTGGGTTTTCAAAAGAAGATAATGAGAATTGCTAGAAAATTTTTTTATGATGTGGCTGCTGGTCAATCTGATAGAGTTCCGGAAGCTGATCATATTGGAATTTCAATAAAAGATGAGATCAACTTGGTTAAAAATCTGGAAGGAAAAAACTTAAACAGTATTGAGGAGGTTTCTGCTATTATTTCTTCCAAAAATAATGTTGTTTCGGATGAAACTTTCAATGATATTGGAAGTTTTAGTGGAGATATTCATGATGTTAAATAGAAAGTTGCTACTCCAACGCTTACTACCGAAAACATTGTTGAACCTAAAGAATCTTTCAATGATATTAGAGGTTTATGTGGAGTTACTCCTGCTACTGAATCGGAGATTGATACTCCGTCGTCTGAGGTAAATTTAAATTTTAAAAAGGCTATGATTGCGAAGGATAACGCTGTTGTAAATAAGGATGGTAATTCTTCCAATTCTAAACATAAGTTGTTTAAAGAAATTCAATCATTGGGTCTGTTAAAAGATATATGTAGAAGAAGGAATGCATATTTCATATTTAAGAATTATAAGGGGAGAAATTCCCCTTTTGCTCATTGATAAGCTTGCTTTTTCTTCCTTTGACAGCAGCATGATGGAATTTTCTTTGAGGTGCTTGATGTTTGAGCTTTTGTTCAAGAAGTATTTCAGATTTCTCACTATGAGTAATGTCCTCAGCATTTGAAATTGGTATATCTCTATTTCAGTGTATGGGAAACTTTTTCCTATAGATTTAATGGATGGCATTCGTTTATTTTAGAGATGCCTATTTGAAGCTTTCTTAGGTATTTTCTCGGATGTCTGATTATATTTTCATTTACTTTCTAGTTTATTTGTGTATTTTATTTTATTTTGTTTATGTTTTATATTTGTTTTATAAAATTATAGTAATTGTTTATGAGACCAGTACTAGTTTTTATTTTTTAACCGATTGGGAATTCTGGGATGCTAACCAACCTTTTAGGTTGTTTAATATTTGGTATCCCCTCCACCCCAAGGATTTTAAAATAAGTAGTGGGTCTCATTTCAATTATGATAGTTTTATTTTAGCAAATATTCTCTTCAATAAAATGCTAACACGTATGGCCCAATGATTTGACTGGATCCACTAGTTTAGAGGTGAAAAATTATAAGTTGGCCTGTGAAATTTTTAAAAATTGTGCAAACCAAAAAGGTGCTCTTCATCAACATACATGGAAAGAGGCTTCTATATGAGAAATTATTACATGCGGACATTGAACCTTTCACCGTATTTTGACAAACAAAAAGTTTCTACATTCAAAGTTTAAAATTTTTATGATTTTTCTTTTTACTCTTAGTTAAATCGCTATTCTTATTCTAGGAAGGATTTAAGGTCAAATTTATCTCTAAAGTAGCACAATATCACCATATATGTTGAAATGTCAAGGCTATTTATTCTATTAATAGTTTACATGAAAGAGTTGTTAAGATTAAGGGTATAGGGTTTATGTAAAATTTATGTTAAATATGTTTTTTTTTTTAAATAGAAATTGTGTATTATTGAGTATTACTTGGTATTACTATGTATTGCCATGATATAAGCTTATGGAAACCATATATTATAGTAGTTGTTCATTTGAAAACTTTTTAATCTTTATCATAGCTGTGTATTTGAGATATTTTATGGAAAATGCTATTATTTCTCTATTTATGTCACAAGGTATTACTGTGTACTACTAAGTATTGTTGGGTATTCCTAGGTACTCAGTATTGTTGTGAATTTCAATCATACAAGCTTATGACCACCAGATATTGCTATAGTTGTTCATTTGAAAACTTTTTAAGCTTTTTTTTTCATAGTTGTGTATTTAAGAAATTTTGTGAGAAATGATATTATTTATCCGTTAAGTCACTACATATTGTTGTGTATTACATAGTATTTCTATGACATAAGATAAGTGGTAACCACACATTGTTATAATTGTTCACTTGAAAACTTTTTAAGTTTTATCACAACTGTGTATTTGAGAAATTTTTTTACAAAATGCACTTTTTTTTCTCTGTTAAGTTATTGTGCATTATTATGTATTTCCATGATATAAACTTTTGGCTACCAGACATTGCTTTATTGTTCATTTGAAAACTTTTTTAGGCTTTTTTGCATATGTGGATTTGAGAAATTTTGTTGGAAATGCTATTATTTCTCTATTAAGTCATTGAGTATTGTTGTGTATTACTTAGTATTTATATGATACATGATATGTGGAAACCAAACATTGTTATGATTATTCATCTAAAAACTTTTTAAGCATTTTCATAATTGTGTATTTAAAATTTTTTATGGAAAATGATATTTTTTTCTCTATTAATTCACTATGTATTTCTGAGTATTTTTATGATACAAGCTTATGACAATAAGACATTATTATATTTATTCATTTGAAAACCTTTTTAAGCTTTTCATAACTGTGTATTTGAGAAATTATGTGGAAAATGCTATTATTACTCTATTAAGTGACTAGGTATTGTTGTGTATTACTGAGTATTTTATAGATGTATATTCCAAAGATCACTTCTCATTGCAGAACATCAACCTTTAGACTTATCTATAACTCTTTGGTTCAAACTTTTGGCAAGGATTTTGAAGACATATTAAAGGAATTACACTTATATCAATTCTTGGAGATCCTTGCATTCCAGCAGAATATTCTCTTCCTATACATGATGCAATCGTTATGGGATATGTCAAAGCAATGCTTCATCATCGAAGGGCATGAGCTTGAATTCATTGCAGATGGGGTAGCTTTGATTGTTGGGTTGCCAAATTGATGACTTGAATTCAAGCTAGAAAGTGAGACAATATAAGGAAAATCCTTAACCAATATAAAACATGTGATGCAAAGCTTCAGTATATCAACTCCACTTATCCATATTCTAAATAACTTTATAATGTTTGTGTTGTCCAATGTTTTCTTTTTATTTCATAACTATAAAGTCCTAGGAAGGATCTTTACTATTACACTAAATCTAGATGAGTTCTCATTTTATAACTGGGTTGTGATTATTTGGGATTTTTTGTTGGGCAGTTTGATGTGACTACTAGAAAATTGATATGTACATTTGCCATTTGTGAGTACAAACAACATCCAATATTATCTTTGATTATCAATTCATTTGGAATTTCTTGGAAAATGTTACACTTAATTATATGCATATTTTGTTTTTGGAGCACACATATGTTCAAGTCCCTATTCATATGAACGAACACCCCATTTTCTTTATTAGGGAAGTTGCATCTTTTATAATGATATAGAGGTGTCTGAATTATTTACTGATCTTAAGGATGGGTAGGTACACATGCTTCCCCACACATCATACTTGAGTAATTTAATTTGTTTGTGAGCTTATTATGATAATCACAATTATACAGATTTTTCATTCCCTCCAAGAAGCCACTCAGGTGGAAATAGCTCTCTTAAAGAATTATCCCCTCATTCTCCTGAGAAAGTATACTCTCCACCTTCCATCTCCTATCAACCCCTAGCCATCCACCTCTTTCTTCTGAGAAAGTTCACTCTCCACCATTCATCTCCCTTCAATCCCTAAGACATTCCCCTCATTCTCCTAAGAAGTACACTCTCCACCTTCAATCTCCCTTCAACCCTTAGCTATTCCTCTCATTCTCTTGAGAAAGTCAACTCTACACCTTCCATCTTCCTTCAACCGCCATCCATCTCGTGCATTCTCTTTGTGAAGTCCACCCCTCTATAAGAACAGAAACCCTTAAGAAGAATGCACGAAGCTTTCAACAAAGCATCATTAAAATACACATAATGTGCAATTTTATATTAGATGGTATGGAGAAGATTTCTTCTAGGGTTTTCCTTCTTGAAGTGAGGATAGTTGCTCTTGAGTAGCATGCATTAGAATATAATAAGTTAAAAATTAAAGTTACTACCATTTAGAAGATTCTGTCAAAACATTTTCATGCATCATTTGATAGAATACTCATCATCAAATCCATCAGGCCCTAATGTCCAAGTTCACACCCCTTCTGTTGTATATCGTTTTGATACCCCTTCTGTCGACATCATTATTAAAGCCACTGCTATCATAATTCATCATGATTTCCCTTATGCTAAAAATCATCCAGTTGGTAACATTGGTGAGGTTTATTATCTACCGCTAGTATAATTTATCAAGTCACCCAAAAAAATTATACTTTCTCATGCTCCAGTTGAAGCAAAAGATATGGATGATGAAGAAGTTTTTGCTCCAACACCCAACATGGGAATATCACATCATGTGAAGGGTAGAGATGATTGAGTTAATATTTTTATCAAGATACCTCCCACACCTGGTCAGATACAGTGAAGATGCAATCAAAGACCAAAGAACCAGTTTATGCAAAAAGTTGTTGCATCTACAAATAAAATCAAGACAATTTAGACAGCTAGTCAGAATGGTTAGAAGAGCAAAAGAGGCAACTAAATAACCAAGAAGTAGCATATAAAAAAGTACATTCATCTGCTACTATCATTGTTCTGGATGGAGGAGTATTACAATCGCCAAGCTAGCAAAAAATAAGATTAAATTTTTTGGGACGGAGCTAATAACTGAAGGAATGATGATGTTCATGAATAGTTGTTTAGAAAAGTATGCTGATAAGTAAGCTTCAACTGTGCTTATATGTTTTTTTTCTCTCTTATTAGTCACCGTATATTACTATGAATTATTGTGTATTGTTGAATATTATTATGTATTGCTCTAATAAATGCCATGTATAACTTTGTATTATTATATATAGCTCTGTATTATTGTGTATTGCTCTGATAAATGTTGTGCATCATTGTGTATTGTTGTAATAAATACTATAAATATTTGTGTAATATTGTGTATTGTTGTGTATTGCTATATATTATTGTGTATTACTTTTATAGAAGTTGTTTATCACTATGTATTATTGTGTATTACTTTTTATTGATATGTACTATTGTGTATTGCTCTGATAATTACTTTGTATTATTATATATTATTGTGACGATCCTGATATTTTTACAGGTTTGATAAAATATTTAATGTTTCCCTTCATGATTTCTAAAATTCAAATTGATGAATTAATAACTAATTTTTACCTAGATGAAAACCATGTTGATGTTTTTGTCATACTACTAGCCAAACAAAATAAACTCCAAATTGGCCTATACAAACCATTCTTATATGTCTCATATTTGGATTGGGTAGGCCTTCACGTGTTATACATTTTGCATATTTCAATATAAGTTTTTTTGGTGAGTTAATTAGACTTTTTTTGTTTGATATCTTCTGGGCATACTCAAAATATAAAATGAATGCCATGATCTATGTCAAGCATATCAATCAACATTCAATACAAGGTTCCAATTTGCTATTGTTACCAGTGATAAATAATCACCATTTGTTTTGCTAGGAGTGCTTAAGAAACAAATTTTGAGATTGTTTGATTCCTTGCCAAACCCCATTCATAAGGAAATTCTTCCCAAAATCGTGAGTTTGAGTTTGGCATGTCAACTAGAATCTCCTATCAAAATTTTCCTTTTATAAATTAAAACTAAAATGTGCTTATTATTTTATTTAGATAAATTTTCTTCAGTTAGAAATAGATGGCTTTTTTTATTTTGATATATGACAATAGTATATTCACATAGTGGCTGATGTGCAAACCCAAACAAATAGCATTGATAGTGGTATGCTCATGTACAAATAGATGGAAGCTATTGTCTAACATTTGAATGTCAACTAGGGCAAACATAAATATTGGCAATACAAAATTCCTAAATTTAGGGTCAAATTGGCATACACCATTTTTTTTATAACCAAAAAATAAGTTTGTATGGATATTATGATTTTCATTTATAAAATAATTACTACTATGTTTGATTAATTTCTAGATTTTTTGTCTCATCTATCTATGAGAATTACTACTCAAATGATTTTCAATTAGTGAACAATCTAAAAAAGCTTTCAAATTATCAAATTTGCAAAATACTTATTAGAGGACCAAAAAACACAAATAAAATACCAAATCTAACACATACCATAAAGGCCACTACTCGTCTTGCAGTAGCTACCACGTATGTTCCAGCAGTTAACTTTATATAGGGCAACAACCAAACTAAAAGTGAAACCCTTATTGTATATCTTTCTAGTGAACTAGGTTTAAAAACTTCCTCTGCTTACCTCCAGCTAGAAACATCTTCATTCTCTGCATATATAAGTCTAAAATAAATGCTTCCTTTGTTGGAGCCGAAGGTCGATAAAGAATGACATTATCTACATCATAAGATGTACTTTTAACAACATTAAAACTACCACCTTCCCTCTTAGGATGTAGCTCATGAAAACACATTTGAGGAAAGTGAGCACTAATAATGTGGCAATATTTCTCAAAAAACTGACTTTTTATATATATTTCAACCTCTAGTATTTAAGAAATTTCCAGTTTTGTTTCCCTCCACATCCATTTCCTCTCCATGTAAATGCCAAAGTTCACAATCATTATGTTCATGTTGAAAGTTCGTTAGGGATGTTAGACCCTATGAACCGGCCCAAGAATAATTAAAATAGAGAGGTGAATCGGTATTTAAAAACAAAACTCAAACTTAAAACCAAAACCAAGATTCACCGCAATGAAAACCAAAGTGCGGAAATTAAATAATGTGGAAGCAATAATAAGAAAAGAACACACCAAATTTATAGTGGTTCGGTCAAACCTTGACCTACGTCTACTCCTTGGAGGCACCCTCCAAGTATTTCACTAAAACAAGTGTCTCTCCTTTAGCCCCCACAGCTAGGTGGAGAAGCCCTTACAAAATCACTTCCACCTTCCCCGGTGCGGTGGAGTCGCTAGGTCCTTTGACACCAAAGAGATCTTCTTCTTTGGTGAACTTACCTCAAGACAAGCCTTGAATTTGATGGTACTAAGGTGCGAGTTCGCCGGAGCAACCGTGTGGATCCCCCACCACACTCCCTTGAGTTCCTCCCCCTCACAGGATCTTCTCCCTCTCAAACTCCACCCTTTCCTCTCTCCCTTTCAAGCTCTCTTTTCAAGTTTCCCCCACAAGAACGAAGATACAATGGCTGCCAAAGACACTTACAAAAGTTGCCATGCCATAGCTTAAATTAAAGCTCTCAAAACGAGCTCATTAATGCAAGTTGGCGACATTACCGTCCAGGATGATAGGCATATCGTCCTGGCCGATTAGTTTAAATATGAGGAAAATCGTCCTTAAAATAACCCTGAAATGAAGCTGGACGATGTCAATCATCCAGCACATCAGCCTGGACGATTCTGCGATCGTCCAGGACTAATTGCTTTCCTTAAATTCCAGAGAAAAAATTGGAAAATTTGTCTTGATCAGCCGGGACGATATTGTATAGTCCAGGCCGATCCTCTGGACGATGTCCAAAAATAGCTTCTTTCTAAATATATTTGGCGGCAGATTCTTGATGAATTGAGCATATCGTCCTGGCAGATATAAAATCGTCCAAGACGATTTGTTTTGCACAATGATGGCTGCTTTAATGAGGATGCCCTAATTAGGGTTTCTGCTTTTAGACAGATCGTCCAGGCTGATATAAATATCGTCCGGGACGATATTACCAAAAATAGAAAAGTTTAGGGAGAAATAAAAAATCTTTCAAGCTACAAAACATCATGAGCCACACCAAATACAATAGACTCAAGAAAGGAAAAAGTGTACAAACTGACTCAGACCTAGTCTACCCAATCTTGAGCTGATTCCAAATTGCAGTCCGATCGTGTGACCCTGAAAAGTCAGTACATAAGGAAATTGCAGATAAATAAGAAATGTTTTCTATCTTCAAAATCATAAATCATAGATCCGCAACACATGTCATATATGCATGCAACATCTAAATATTTTATTTGTAGTAGTTCGCACTGTCAGAACACCTTGACATATACTCAAACATTCTACTAACAATGTCCATGAAGTCCTTCATAAATATACCTCAAGACTTCTCATTATCCATCATATTTAATCTACAGATCATATAGTCAGGTAAGGCTTATTGCTACTTAAAAAGAAAAAGAAGAAATAGTTGCATGAGGAAACAAGTTATGTAGCTACAACAACACCCTTAAATAGCTGAAATGAAACAACAACCTTCTTAAATATAATGCAAAGTAATACACAGTAGTTTTAAGAGAAATACATAACAATATATAGTAGTGATAAGAGAAATACATAGCCATATAGAATAATATACATCAATTATAAGAGGAATACACAGTAATACACAATAATACACAACAATACTCAGAGAAATATAATGCAATACACAACAATTATATATAGCAATACACAACATTTTACAAAAAAATACATAATAATACACAATAATATTAAGAGAAATACACATAAATACACAACAAACATAAGAGAAATAAGCAGGAATACACAATAATACATAGGAGTTTATGGAGAAATACATAACATCTCCCACATAATTTCTCAAATACATAATGAAATTTTATAATGATTTATTACTTTACATAATGAAAATTTACATCACGTAGATTGCTAGATGTGTTGAACATCAATTATTACAATGAAATAATTAAACATGAACCATTTTATTCTGAGTCAATGATATTCATCATCATCCTCATATATTCAGATGTTGATTGGGTGGTTACTGCTCTATCTATAAATTCATCTAAGAATCATTCTTATATGTTTTAGATCTTGAAGTAGCTCAATGAGAAACACTGTTATGTTGTACTTTCCTCTATAATAGGTTTCTTACTCACAGTTTTTCTCTTCTTTATATAATGTACCTTCATCCTTGAATAAGAGATTCTTTTTTGCCTACACTTTGGTGGGTCTTTTAATTATTTAATCTCACCTATGTATTGTCTATGAACTTTTGGTTCTTTTTATTACCATCAAGCATCAAATCTATATTTTCAACCATATCATTCATTATACCTAACATGTAGTGTTTTGCCTCCTCATTTTCATATGCTCATGTGCTAATTTGATATGCAAACCTGCTTAAATGATTCTTGAATATCACACTACTATATGCGTCATATGTGATGTCTTTCTTTCCCAAACCTATGAACATGTAGTAAACATAAATATCTTTTCTAGCTCTTGTTTACCATCATAGTAGTTGATACCTCTTAAGTATATTCATAATAATTAGCTGCCTTATAACTCTGATGTAGTGAGAATATAGTAAACCCATTATCCCATGCTTCTTATAAAGCACTAGATAATACCCTCTTTTGCATAAAAATAAATAGTCCAAAGGATCGACTGGTCCTTTTCCTTTATGTTTTTGATACAAAAAACATTGATGTATCACTTGAGGCATAGTCCATACATATTCCACCCACATCTTGTAAAAATTCATATTAAAAAAATGAATACATTTCTCTTAATTAAAATTGAGCAACTTGTATTAGTATTTGGATGCTTTTTATTACTGGTGTTATTTTAGACTAGCTATATCTAAAATCTTAATCCTGCTCATTCTGACACAAATTCAACATCACCTTCTTTAACCCCATAAAATAATTTGTTCTAAAACTTGTTGGCTTAAAATATTTATGGACACATTATTAACAGTCTTTAGAGATGAGCCTTTAGGATAGTTTATGGCATGTCTGAGGTAATACAATTTTTATGGCCCTAGTCATTAGCTGATCTTGATTAGTAAATATTAGTATTGGATATTTATCACCCATAATTCATATAAATATTCTAAATAACCATATAAACGAATCAATTAATTCCTGTGATAGAATGGAAACCCCAGTCAGAATATTCTGCCAATGGTTAAAAACTCCAATAAATAGTACATAAGCTAAATTATATTTATTAAGAAGAAGGAGAGATATTTCAATCAACGAATGATAATACAGTTGTCATTGGAGACCTTAGAATGCTTAACAAAGGCTTGTGGAGGGTGGCCACAGTCTATGATAGTAGAGAAGTTCAAAAGAGAAGGGATCTATGGGTTATGCTGGATAAGTATTCCATTACAGATGTACATATGGCAATAGGTGGTGATTTTAATTATATAATGGCCAAGGAGGATAAAATAGGAGGTAGAAGGTTCTTTTTTTCTCAAGGACAAAAGGAGATGAAAGAATGTTTGCTTAAAAATGATCTACATGAAGTTGGGTTCATTGGACCAAAATATACATGGTGCAACAATAAAAGTGGTGGAGCGAGGATACTTGAAAGACTGGATAGGTGCTTCATTAATTCCACTGCATTGAGCTCTCCTCATCGGTTGATTGTTAGGCATTTGACTAGAATAGCCTCGAATCATTGTCCAATCCTTTTGAACATTCTTGAGTCTATTCCAATCTACAAAAAGAACATCAAGTTTGAAGATTGTTGGGCATCCTATCAAGCATCTTTTGCGATGGTGAAGAAGGAGTGGAGTAAATATTATCAAGGAGATTATTCTCAAGTTCTCAATAAGAAATTTAAAAGATAATTGAAGTCTTTGTTCTTTTGGAGCAAGGCAAAGTTTAAGGATCTTAACAAGCTCAAAGAGGATCTTATGAAATATATCATGGACTTCCAGAACAAAGAGTCTATAAATGGATTTCTCTTGGATTTTCAGTACTGGAGCCTCAAAGCAAAGGTAAATGAATTAAATTCAATTATGGATAGATTGAATTCTTGGTGGAAGCTAAGGCTAAGGTTAAGTGGTTAGCCAAAGGAGATGGCAATTCAAAATTCTTCCATTGCTATGCTAGGGCTAGAAGAAATTTGAATAAAATTGTCAAACTAAAAAATGAATATGGTGTTTTGGGGGAAGAGCAAGACCATATTGAAGAATCCTTTTCAAGTTTTGAGAGAAAATGGGATGCTAAAAATTACAAATTAGTTGGATGGTCGGCTACAACAAATTGCTTGAACAAGAGTGATAGAAACTTTCTGGATGGAGATTTTAAAATTGAGGAAGTGGAGACAGTGCTGAAATAAATGGGCAGTAATTTCTCTCCTGACAAGGATGGAATCTCATACTCATTCATTAAGGCATATTGGAACATCATAAAATCTGATTTTTGGAAGGCATTAAATCAATTCCTTTGCTATGGGGAGTTGAACAAAGAATGGAAGGAAACACTGATTGTGTTAATACCAAAGATATCAAATCCTCATCTTCCTTCTAACTGTAGACCAATAAGTCTATGTAATTCTATATACAAGGTGGCGGCAATGGTGTTATTGAACAAGTTAATTAAGGTCACTCCAAAGCTTATTTCAAAGGAGCAAGCTGAAATTACTAGATTGATAAGAGGGGGGGGGGGGGGGAATAGTAAAAATTTGTTGGGGGGTGAATAGTAAAAATTTGTTGCAATAATTTAAAATCCTAAGCAAGAGTTCTAATATTTTTTGTGTTTTTAAATTTTTAACATGGAAACTTTAACTAATACGAAAGCAATCAATTGAACTCAACATGTAAAAATGAAAACCTTTTTCTTTCATAATTTTTCACCAAGAAAATATTATGAAAATAAAGTGCAAGTAAAAATTAAAAGCGATAAGGAAAAAGCACACCGGAATTTTATAGTGGTTCGGTTAAACCATGACCTACATCCACTCCCTGGAGTCCTCCACTCCAAAAATTTCACTAAAAACTATAGCTCTCCTTTTCCCCCCCTCGGTAAGGCGGAGAAGCCCTTATAAGACTCACTTTCACCAACCCGGCGTGGCGGAGTGCCAAGCGTTTTTTTCACCCTCCTAGCGATGGCAGAGTACCTTCTCGTTTTTCTCCCTCCTGGAGAAGGAAGAGTACCTTCGAGGTCACGGATGTAGAAGAGTCTCACCCTTAGAGATCCTCCCATAAGTTCTTCTCAGGCCATAGGAGGAGCAAATTGCAGCAAGAACATAGCAACCGTATAATCTTCCTCACACCTCTTCTCCCTCACCAAGCTCACCTTCTTCTTCCTCTCTCAAATCGTAAAAACTTCTCAAGAGCTCTCTCCCAACTATTCCCTCTCTAATCACATTCCCCTCTCTATGTATCTCTCAAAAAGATTACTAATTTGATACATAAAATAGGCTCCAAACGCCCTGAAATATTCAAAGTAGACGTTACTATCGTACAGTACAATATTACATCGTATAGTACAAATGTATAACAGTCTTCATCCTTGTACAAAGGTTTACAAACTATTCAAATTCAATCATACAGTACGATATTAAATCATATTGTACGAACCTCCACTCATCTATTCGTACAGGACGATATATGGGATGATCAAAACTCGTCTCTATTCATCATATGGTACGATCGACTTCATACAGTACGGTGAGGCCAAATCAAGGGATCGTCCAGGACGATCTCTGAGATGATAAAAATGGGCTCATCATATAGTATGAATGGGTTCGTACATTCCGATGACTAATAAGAGATTAGTTCTTGATTTAATCCACTAATTATGGGTTAATTTATGTAAGTATACAAATAAAATTGTACGGTACGAACATGTTCAAATGGCTAATAAAATTTACTTAAACTAATCTGGCAGCTAGGGTTTTGGATTTGTAACACATCATACAGTACAAAATTGTTTGTACGGTATGATTTGTTCACAGAAAATTATTTTAAACAGATCAGATCATACAGTACGAAATAAAATCATACAGTACGATCAACAGAGATAGAAAATCTACATTTTTCTTTTAAAACCCTCTCCCCCTGTGTGTGTGCATGGTTGCTCAATTTTTACATGTAGTTTGTGGCCAGCTCAAGAAAAGAAAAAAAATAAAAAAAAATAGAAAATTACATTATTTCACTCACACTCCAAATCTACCCAGCCTTGAGTCATCCAGTTATCCTGAGTATTTTGTAATCTTCCTAAAATGTTAGTAATCACAGGAAATAACATAAATCAAATGTTATTCAATGAATAGATATTTAGACGGCATTATTTATCATCATCAAAAGCTCAAACTAGGGGTGATGGATTCCGACAATCTCCCCCTTTTTGTTGAAGTCAAATAATGTTTGTTATAGGCAAGCTCGAATGGCATTTGTTTTTTTTATTTAAATATAAGAAAAAGGAATTCAATACAAAATTAAAAAAAAAAAAAGAAATGTAGTACGAAATGGAAAAAAGAAATGCATTCTATTTAAATATAAGAAAACATAAGAGCAGACTATAATAAACTTCTTCCACTTTTGAGAACACCAGAAAGATGAGCAAACAACACTAAAAAAAAAACAACACATATACACTTCAAAGGAAAGGATCCTGATCACTTGGAGGTGAAGGTGGGTTTTGTTGGAAATAGTGAAGGATTGTGTCAAATTGGTGATCATTCGCGGTGAAGCATTCCCCAAACCATTTCATGTCATCCTATTGTTACTGATGTTGCTCTTGTATGTGCATATCGAGACAATTCTAAAGTTAGTCGAAGCGTTCGACCAAATCATTGAGAGGATAAGCTGGTGCAGGTGCTTGGAGTGCTGCATGTCATCGTGGTTGAGCTTAAGCTGCTGTGGGGGCAGCTTCTCCTTCTTCATCATCAAAGTCAGGTTCTTCAGGCTCTTGTCCCCGATGGAAAATAATACAAAAAGAGGCATCCATATAAAAGATCGGAAGATTACCCGGTTCACCAGGATAAGTCAATTAGTATTTCTTTTGAAGGATGTATCCTATAAGGTGACCAAGGGCTAGATTTTTTTTTCGGTGAGTAGTAGGGAGGCGAACGAATATCATATGACAAATGTAGTCAATAATCAAATCTACCTCATTGAATTTGGTGTTGGACATGATAAGATAGGTAGTGACAGATAAAGTCGGGTCATGTTGATTCGGTCGCCAGCTTTGGGTACTATAGAGGTTCTAAGGACATGTTGAATAATTCTGGCATTTAGATTGAGTAATTGGACGAGTGGCTGGTGTTAATAGAATACTGCATTCCTAAGGACATAATTAACATCACCCCAGTAAAATTCATTTGGGAGAAAGGAAAGAACCCTAGGTCCTTTAGTGGATAGCCCAATATATTAGGCAATGTCAGCTTTGGTAATCTCTATGTTTTGGCGACAAATAAAGGAGTGGAAAGTTGTTTTGTCAACAGTGTAGGTAAGACTTGCTAGAAATTCAAATAGGAGTTCTGAGTTGAAGGGGAAAGCTAGATTAAGAAGGAACTGGAAACTAGTGGAAGTGAAGAAGTTCAATACCTCAAAATTTAAAGCAGCCTGATTTAGCATTTTGGACGGTGTAATCTTGCAGGTTTTGAACTTGTGATAGGCCTCTTCATTTTTAGCATTTAGAAAGCGAGCGTTGTGTTGGCTAGAGGAAGACGAGCTTACAGATACCAAATGACCCCTCTTGCTTGAACTCGACATTATCAGGAAGGCAAGTAGACTATGTGAGAAGAGATGTGTGTGAAGGATTGTAAGTGAATAGATCTGCCTAGCCAGCATAATTATAGAATTTTTTCATACATCGTACTGTACAATCTAGTATCATACAATATGATAGGGTAATAAATATTCTACCAAATCGGTTCGTCAAAAGGTGGTCAACTCGTATAGTACAATGGGTATCGTATAGTACGATCAGAAGTATTTTGATCATCCCGAGGGTCATCAGTACGACCTTTAACAAAAAGTTTTGTATTGTGCGAATAGGTGTATCAAACAGTACGAAAGATAATTATATCGTACCAGACACCTTTAAGTCGTTCTCATCCATTTTTGCTGAGGTGGATCGTATAGTACGAAGAGAGGTATCATACAGTATGAACACCAAAAATATCATACCAAACAAAGTTAATTTTTCCCAATCCGTTCGCTGATATGGATCATACTATACAAAGAGGAGGTATCAATACCGTACGATGATAAATAATATCATACCAGACGGATTGAATGGCTGCCAGCTGTATCGTACAAGACGATGGGTATCGTACCGTACGATCAACAGAGGCGAAATTTTCATATGGGTTGTGTTTTGAGTAGATTTACATATATCGTATAGTACGATAGTAAAATGTCAAATTTTATGGTTTTATGTAGTGAGTGTGTGATGATCAGGAACAGCCTTAGAAGAATATTTTTTTTTGTATTTTTATGTGTTTTTTTTATTTTTGTTTTATGCATTAATGACTATGACACCTAGTCTAGTCCTCAAGATGCTAAAGATGTCGAATTCTAGTGGATTATGAATATGTCAGCCAATTGATCTCCTATAGCGATGTGATGCAATTCTATATCTCCCTTAGCAACGTGATCTCTTATGAAATGGTATCTAATGTCTATGTGTTTCGTTCGAGAGTGCTGAATTGGGTTCTTAGAGATGCAAATTGCATTTGTGTTGTCACACATGATTGAGATGGTTCCTACAAATAGGCCAAGATCAAGAATTTGTTGTTTTAACCATAGTACTTATGTAACACAACTTCCTACTACAATATATTCTGCCTTTGATGTGGAAAGGGCTACTGAGTTTTGCTTCCTACTGGACCAAGAAACTAATGATTGTCCTATGAATTGGCAAGTATCAGAGGTGCTTTTTCTATCTACTGTACATCCTGCAAAATCCAAATCTAAGTAACCTATGATTTCAAAGGAAGTGTTGTGCCTAGGATATCAAATTTCTAAGTTTGGGGTGCCTAGTAGATATCTAAGGATTCTCTTTACCGCGGTTAAGTGAGACTCTTTAGGATCGCCTTGAAAATGGGCACAGAGGCACACACTAAACATTATGTATGGTCTACTAGCAATCAGGTAAAGAAGCGATCCAATCATTACTCTATATTTTTTTTGATCTACTAATTTTCCATTAGGATCTTTGTCTAATTGAATTGTTGGGCTCATAGGAGTGTTCATGGGCTTAGCACTATCCATTTCATATTTTTTTAAAACATCCTTAATGTATTTTGTTTGGCTAAGGAATATTCTATTATCCATTTATTTCATGCTAAAGCCAAGAAAATAGTTTAGTTCTCCCATCATGCTCACTTCAAACTCATTACTTGTTATTTTTGAGAATTCATCACACAAATTTTTATCTGAAGATCCAAAAAAGATGTCATCCACATAGATTTGAACAATGAGAATTTCATTTTTGATCTTTTGTAAAAAGTGTGTAGTATCTACACTACCCTTTTCATATCCTTTATCCAATAGGAATGAGCTAAGTCTTTCATAGCATGCTTTAGGTGCTTACTTTAATTCATAAAGTGCCTTTTTTAATTTGAATACATGGTTTGAAAATTGTGAACTTTCAAATTTGGGGGGTTGCTCAACATAGACATCTTCCTTAATTACCCCATTCAAAAAAGCACTCTTTACATCCATTTGATATAGTTTGAAGTTCTTGAAGCATGCAAAAGTTAAGAGCACTCTTATGGCTTCTAGTCTAGCAATATGGGCAAAGGTTTCTTAAAAGTTTTCACTCAATTTGGTTGTACCCCTTAGCTACTAATCTGGCTTTATTTCTTATTATTGTTTCGAAATCATTCACCTTATTCTTGAAGACCCATTTTGTTCCAACAACACTTTGTTCTTTCGGTCTCCTAACTAACTCCCAAACATCATTCCTAGTGAATTGGTTCAGCTCTTTTTGCATTGCTAGAATCCATAATTCATCTCCTAAGGCTTGATCTATACTTATGGGTTATATCATAGAGATGAATGCTAAATGACTAACCTCTTTCCTAAGTCCATGCCTAGTTCTTACACCTTCTGAATGGTCTAGTAAAATTAAATCTTTAGGATGACTAGATGAATATCTCCATTTTCTAGGCAAATCTTCCTGAGGTTCTACCCTTTCTCCTAAGGTCATAGTCTCTACTCCTTGAATTGCCTCTATTTAATCATCTTCAATTTTATATTCAGAGGGCTTATCTGATTCATCAAATAATACATGGGTGGACTCTTCTACTACTAGGATTCTCTTATTAAAGATTCTATAGGCATTATTTACAGATGAATAACTTAAGAAGACACCCTCATTAGACTTGGGATCCAATTTTCCTAAGGGAAGTTTGCCATTAATCAATATGAAGCACTTGCACCCAAAGACATGTAAGTATGAAAGATTCGGTGTCCTACCCTTAAGGAGTTCATAAGGAGTTTTATTCAGCTTAGATCTAATGTTTACCTTATTTAAAACATAACACACTGTGTTGACTGCTTCTGCCCAAAATATCTAGGAAGGGTGTACTCCGCTAATATTACCCTAGCGGCTTCTACCATGGTTCTATTCTTCCTTTTTGCTATACCATTTTGTTAAGGTGTTCTAAGGGTTGAGAAATTATGTTTTATTCCTATCTCTTTGCAAATATTCAAATATATCATTTTGAAACTCTCCACCAAGATCGTTATGGATTGTTGAGATTTCACAACCTAATTTTTGTTGAATCCATGTGGAGAATACCTTAAATTCCTCAAACAACTCATTTTTATGTGCTATGAATCTAACCCAAGTGAATCTAGTGAAGTCGTCTATAATCACAAATCCATAATTTTTTCCTCCAAGGCTAGCTATGCTAACGGTCCAAATAAGTCCATGTGTAGGATTTCTAATGGCCTAGAGGTGATTACATCTTTAATTGAGTGAAAGGATGATTTGACATATTTTCCTAGTTGTCAAGCATCACATAAATGATCCTTAGTAAAGTTTAACTTAGGTACACCTCTAACTAGGTTTTTTTAAGTAATATTTCTAAGTGTTTTCATACTAGCATGCCATAGTCTCCTATGCCATAACCATGAGTCATCTACTATTATTTTTAGGCAAAAAGAATTTGAACTATCATTGCAATCAAGGTCTAACATATAAATATTATTCATTCATTTTCCTTCTAAAACAAGTTTTTCCTTTAAACTAATAAGGCATTTGTCAGACTGAAATTTAATGTCAAAACCTTTATCACACAGTTGACTAATGCTAAGTAAGTTATGCTTCAAACCATCAACTAATAAAACATTTTCAATTAAAAAATTCTTAGCATTACCAACAATACCTCAGTCTATCACTTTCTTGGTAGTGTTGTCACCTAATGTTACTTTGCGTCAAGTTCTTGTCTCCAGTAGAATGAACTTCTTCATATCTCCAATTATGTGTCACGAGCAGCTACTATCCAGGTATCACATGCTTTCACTAGGTCTTTTGTGAGAGCATCCCTATAATTTCATTCAAGGATTAGATTTGGGAACCCAAGTGATTTTGGGTTCCTCCTTATGCTTGCATGAATGAGATGTATGCATGCTATGCTGTAATGGATGCACTTTTGGTCTCTATACTAAGTGTGTCATACGGTGAATTGAGCAAGTGCGGGCTATATGACCTAGCATGCCACAAGAGAAGCAACTAACACTAGGAAATGGGTTCACTAACCTATGTGGGTGGTGATGCCTCTTCCTAAAGTTGTGTGATGCATGATATGTTGGGGGTTTGCCAGACTGGGCTAATGTGAGTGATGCATTTTCATTTTCTAGTTTTTTTATTTTTTCTTTAAAAGTGTTGTTTTGATATGTTAATCCATGAACTTCTATTTTTAACAAATGCTCACTGTGATATACTTCTAATGCAACTTTGACTAATCCATTAAAAGCTTCTTCTTGTTCAACATGAGTGATTTTCAAGGTTTCATGCATTTCAGTTAGTTCAATATGCTTCTTATTTAATGCATCATACTCATCAAGAAGTAGCATATGACCTCTATCTAAATCAGAATTTTCTTTGACTAAGTTAGCATGCTCAGTTTGTAAAGTACTAAACTCAATATTAAGACTAGCATGCATCTTTTCAATTTCCTATATGAGTCATGAATTTTTTTAGAATTGAGTAATAAATCTTTATATGAAAGTTAACATAGTTCATCTTGATCTGATTGATCAAGATTATCGTTAGCCATTAGACACAAATTTGTTACCTCCTCCTCTGCTTCTTCTTCTGATGATTCTAAGGCAGAGTCGATCCAAAAATCTTTTTGTGTATTAATTTTCCTTTCTTATACTTGGTTTTATCCTTGCTCTTTTCTTTAGCAGGTTGGCTCTTTAAATTGGGACAATCAGCTTGAAGGTGACCTGGCTTCCTGCACTCAAAATAGGTTGTATCAGATAAAACTTTATTAAACTTCAAGCTTTTACCTTTATTCCAGCCATTCTGATGATGCCTTTATTTTCTCTTTAAGAAGTTCTTGAACTGTCGGGTCATCAATGCTATATCATCTTCTTCCACCCTTGTAGAGCTATCGCTTTCTGAATTGGTTGCTTTTAATGCCACCGTTCGCTCCTTCTTCTTTTCAGTTGCATCACTTTATTTTTGACTCACCCCTTGCTCGTATGTAATGAGTGAACCAAGTAGATTATCAATAGAATAAACATTAAGATCTTTAGATTTAGTGATGACAGTAATTTTAACATCATAGGAGCTAGGTAAGCATCTAAGAATTTTGTTAACCTTTGCAGAATTTGAAATTTCTCTACCTAATACATGCAAGGATGTCATGATTTGGGTGAACCTAGTGTACATGTTAGATATTGTTTCGCTAGGTTTCATACGAAAGAGTTCATAGTCATGCAAAAGAATGTTAAGCCTAGACTATTTAACTTCACTAGTTCCTTCGTATGTGATGCACATTCTATCCCAAATCTCCTTACCAGTAGCATAGGTAGAAACTCTCATATAATCCTCAGACTTTAATGCCCAGAGAAAGCAATTTAAAAACTTGGCATGTAATTGAGCTAATTCCCTATCCTCATTGCTCCATTCATTAAAAGGCACTTGTGTTTTTACTCCATTCACAGTTTTAAAAGGTGCAACATATCCATCATTGACTAACATCCATATGCAGTAATCAATAGACAGTAAAAAAGTAGACATTCTAATTTTCCAGAAATCAAACGGGATATTATCAAAAAGTGGTGGATGGGTTATTGAATAACCCTCCGTAGTGTTACGATTACCAAAATCCAACATGATCGTTTTTCAAGATTTTCTAAAACACTATTTTTAAAAGCATCCCCTGATAATAATTGAAATTACTAGATTGCCAAGAGGGGGGAGGGTGAATTGTGAAAATTTTTTGCAATAATTTAAAATCCTAAGCAAGAGTTCTAATATTTTTTGTGTTTTTAAGTTTTTAAGATGAAAACTTTAAATAATATGAAAGCAATCAATTGAACTCAACATGCAAAACTGAAAAGCTTTTGCTTTCACAATTTTTCACCAAGCAAATATTATGAAAATAAAGTACAAACAAAAATTAAAAGTGATAAGAAAAAAGCACACCGAAATTTTATAGTGGTTCGATCAAACCATGACTTATGTCCACTCCCCAGAGTCCTCCACTCCGAGAATTTCACTACAAACTATAGCTCTCCTCCCCCCCCCCCCCCCCCCCCCCCTCAGCAAGGCGGAAAAGCCCTTACAAGACTCAATTTCACCAACCTGGTGTGGCCCCCCCCCCCCCCCCCCCCTCAGCAAGGCGGAAAAGCCCTTACAAGACTCAATTTCACCAACCTGGTGTGGCGGAGTTCCAAGCACTATTTTCACCCTCCTGGTGACGGTAGAGTACCTTCTCATTTTTCTCCCTCTTGGAAAAGGCAGATTACCTTTGAGGTCATGGATGTAGAAGAGTCTCCCCATTAGAGAGCCTACCACAAGTCCTTCTCAGGCCATAAGAGGAGCAAGATGCAGCAAGAATGGAGCAACCGTGTGATCTTCCTCACACCTCTTCTCCCTCACCATGCTCACCTTCTCCTTCCTCTCTCAAACCCTAAAAATTTCTTAAGAGCTCTCTCCCAAGGATTCCCTCTCTAATCACGTTCCTTTCTCTATGTCTCTCTCAAAAAGATTACTAATTTGATACCTAAAAATAGGCTCCAAAATCCCTAAAATATTCAAAGTAGTCGTTACTATCGTACAGTACGATATTACATCATACAATATGATAAGTATAACAGTCTTCGTCTTGGTACTAAGGATTACGAACAGTTCAAAATCAATCATACAATACAAAATTAAATTGTACCATACGAACCTCCACTCTTCTGTTCATAAAGGATGATATACGGGATGATCAAAACTCGTCTCTGTTCATTGTATGGTACGATCGACTTCATACAGTACAATAAGGCCAAATCAAGGGATCGTCTAGGACGATCTTCAGTATGATAAAAATGGGCCTCTGTTCTTCGTACAGTTTGAATGGGTTTGTACATTACAATGAGCAATTAGAGATTAGTCTTTGATTTAATCCACTAATTATGAGTTAATTTAATTAAGTATTCAAATGAAATTGTACAGTATGAACATGTTCATATAGTTCGAACGACTAATAAATCTTAAACTAATTTGGTGGTTAGGGTTTTGGATTTGTAACACATCGTACAGTATGAAATTATTTGTATGGTATGATTTGTTCATAGAAAATCATTTTAAAAAGATCAGATCATAAAGTATGAAATAAAGTCATACATTATGATCAACAAAGAAAGAAAATCTACTTTTTTTTAAAACCCTCTCCCCATGAGTGTGTGCATGGATGCTCAATTTTTACATACAGTTTGTGGCCAGACTCAAGAAAAGAAAAGAAAATAATAGAAAATTATATTGTTTCAGACTCACACTCCTAATCTACCTAGTCTTGAGTCTTCCTGTTGTCCTGAGTAATTTGTGATCTTCCTTAAATATTAGTACTTACAGGCAATAATAGAAATTAAATGATATTCAGTGAATAGATATTTAGACGGTATTATTTGTCATCATCAAAAGCTCAAACTAGGGGTCATGGATTCCAACACAAGTGACATTTATAAAAGGGAGGTCATTGTCAGATCATGTATTGGTGGCACAAGAAATCTTCAACAAGCTCAAGTTCTCAAAAGCTGCTAAAGGATTGATTTCTTTCAAGGTAGACATGGAACAAGCATACAATTCCATGTCTTAGTCTTCTCTTAGGAAAGTATTGCAGTATTTTAACTTTCCTCCAAAGATTTCTAAATTAATTATGGAGTGCATGGAAGATCCAACATTTTCTTTGATTATCAATGGAAATTGCTCGAGTTGGATACAAGCTAAGAGTGGTTTTTTCCAAGGTTGTCCTTTATCTCCACTCCTCTTTATACTTTTCTCACAGCTATTTTCTAATGCTTTTGCTCAAAGCCCTTGTGGTATTAAAATTAATTTTGTTGGGCCAAGAATATCCCATTTATTATATGCAGATTATGTGATTATATTTTTTGAAGCTAATAGAAGGGTTGTTAAGAAAGTTAAGAACATCTTAAATGATTTTTGTGAATGGACAGATCAATAAATAAATATGTGCAAATCTGCCATGTTGTTTGGTAAACATGTGTGTAGGAAGAAGAATAAAAGTATTTCAAGAATAATGGGCATCAAAATAGTAAAAGAATTTAACTACCTTGGGATGAAGGTGGCTTTAGGAAGACTTTCATGTGATGATTTCTAGTTCATCATTGATAAAGCAATGAGGATGCTCAACATATGGGGTAGAAAATTTTTGTCACTAGTAGGCAAATTAACTTTGGTAAAAGTTTTAATGTTGTCTTTACCTTCCTTTCATGCTACACATTCTCTTGTCCCAAAATGTGTATTGCAAGAATTAGATAAACTCTGTAGGAGATTCATTTGGAACAAGTCTAATGGTTCAATGGGTTTGCACTACGTCAGTTGGGATGAAATATGTAAACCGGTAAGTAAAAAGGTGGACAAGGTTTGTATTCAAGTACTTATAAAACATATGCTTTAAGAGCCAGGTTGGCATGGAGATTCTTTCGAGAAAAATACTCTCTTTTACATGTGGTTATGGCTGCTAAATACGAAGAAAGGCTTGATATGGGAAATATTAGAGGAAGATTCTCCTCCCCTTGGAAATTATTGAATGAAGGATGTAATATGCTGAAACCAATTGTTAGATGGTCCTTGGTAGATGGAGAAGCAATAGATGTATTCAAAGACAACTAGATATTAGATAAATGTATCAATTTATGGCCCACGTTTGTAGTTCCACAGGAGGATGAAGTTGTTTTAGTCAAAGAATTCATTCTTGATGGATGCTAGAATGTACCACTGCTACTGCTATTGGGTACGTTCGGTAGAGAATTGGTCAATCTCATATTGAAGGTGAAGATTGTACAAGATGGGGAGGGGGATCTAATGGAGCTGCTTCAACAAAAATATGGAATGTTAATTACTGGAGTTGTGTTTAGTGCTTCGGTACAAGAGAGCAGTAAGTCACAACAATAAAAGTGGATCAACAATGGAACTGGATCAAAAAAGAAGCTGAAAGCTCTGGTGGAAGTGTTTTGGTGGAGAGTAAGTAAAAATGCAATCCTTTCATTCAAATTCTTATGATATAGAAGACTACCGAACAATGCCAACTTTCCTAGAGGATGCAATGTTATTGAAGATGTGGAACATATTATTTGTAATTGCTTGAAGTTAAAAGAGGTAATACATCATCTAAACCAATGGGGGTTTAGAATTCCTTTATTTCTAAGCTTTGAAGAATGTATAAAATGGCTAGAATTTATTGCATTGAGGAAAGGTATGCTCATGAATTTGTACTGTAATGCAATTTTTTACCATGGAAAACTAGGAACAAAAGCAAACATGAAGGAGTGGAAGATAGCCCTACTTTTATTGCTTCCAATGCCATTTTTTATACATCGGTTTCTTACAGTTTCAGCCATTTCTATTTGGGCTAAGCTTTGAAGAATGTATAAAATGGCTGGAATTTATTGCATTGAAGAAAGGTATGCTCATTAATTTGTACTGTAATGCAATCTTTAACCATGGAAAGCTATGAACAAAAGCAAACATGAAGGAGTGGAAGATAGCCCTACTTTTATTGCTTCCAATGCCATTTGTTATACATCAGTTTCTCACAGTTTCAACCATTTCTATTTGGGCCACTAGGATGTTAACCAGTCGATAAGACTATCAAATTCTTGGCATCCTCCTCCACCCGAATGGCTAAAGGTAAATTTAGATGCATCTCTACTTCCTTCTTATACAGCAGGTATTGCTGGAGTATTCAAGGATTATAAAGGCATATTCTTATTTGCTTCTGGTAGACCATGCATTCATTGGGATATAGCACAATTGGAGCTTCTAGCAATTCTTTCTTTGAAGGAGGCGATCAAGGATTGGATGTTCAAATACAAAGGTATCATAATTGAAAGTGATAGTTCCAATATCATTTCTTTTCTGCAAGGTATTTGGAAAAAAGGTAACTTCAAAGAAGAGATCTTGGCATTCTTAAGGAGTTTAATTATGTTATTTTTAATTGTATAAGCTGAGAAAGTAATAAGTTAACAAATTTGTGTGCTAACTATGCTCTTTTTAGTAGCTTTAGTTTGGAAGAGTTTACTTTGAATAAGGTTCCTCCTTCATTCTTTAACATTTTGAAGGAGGAATCCACTTTGTAGTTGTTCTTATTTTTTTCCTCTAGTTTTTAATATATGCAAGCTCCAACTTTTTATTAAAAAAAAAAGGAGGAATGTGATGTAATTAGTTTTTATTATGTGTATTTTCTTTTAATTATATTGCTATATGCATCTTTAAAAAAATGTATATTTGATTTGTTTTGAAGAAAGGACAAGTGTTCAGCTTGAGAGATTTAATATTTTTTTCTTCATATCTTTCATTAAAAGATTGTCATTAAGAAAAATACATTTGTAACATTTTTAAAGTAAATTTAATTAAAATATACTCAAATTTCCTCATGTTTATTGAAATTAATCACTTTGAAGTATTTTACTTCAAAATGTCATGTTTGTATCTAGTTTTGATATAATTACTCTTTTTCTACCTACAATCACATCTCAATCCTTAAAAAAATTTACATGAATTGGATAACTTCTTCTCACAAAAATAAAATTTAATTTTTCATCAAACAACTAAAAATTGACCATTTTGAATAGGAGAGGCAGCTATAATGTTCTTGAAGCTTTGATCTCCATTAATGAGTAGGGTGGAACAATCGGATTTGAAGAGAGTCTAAGAGAGAGAACATCTAGGATTTTTGGTGATTTAAAATTTTATGAATCTCTTACCGTGGCCGTGGATGGTGGAAGAGTGTCGCTGGTCATCTTCTGATGACCGAAACACCTCATCCTCAATGTCTGCCATGCATCCAACTCTGTTGAATACAAAAGGTAGATTTTCTTTCAACTACAGCATGTCTCGTAATTCCTACTTCATGAATACTTTGATAGTTATTAGAGAAGGTTGTTATGTTTCAAATTAGAATATTTTGCCTGATGGAAAGAAAGGGAAAGAAGTGATCTCCTGTTTGGATCATAAGACTTTTTTATCTTTGTCGCATTATTAAAAATTAGATTCCTTACTGAATTCCGCTTCAATTTTTCCTCCCAAACCAAACAATTTGGAGGCTTCATCTTTGGGATCTAAATTAAAAGTGAATAATTTGTTAGAGAAAAGGAATGATGTTGATATTAACATCCCCATTGATGAAAGTTATAAAAATCGTTCTTCAAATTTGATTGGAGATATCTTATCTCCTGTTTGGGACAATTCAAATGTGTGGGTTAAAAAACCACATATTAAAATAAATATGAAGGAAATTTCTGATGATAATGAGGATATAAATGTGGTTAAACATGATATGGAAAAATAAAGAGCCAATGTTCAAGTTTTAAGGAATTTCTTGGTTGTTAAAAATCTTAGCAAGAATTTGCCTTTTTCAATTTGTAGTCCTGAATTAAGACGACAATGGAGTAGATTTGGTGGCTTTCATATAACCTTTCTTGGATTAGATTGGCTTTTGTGCTCGTTTCAGTCATCTGAAGCCATGGAGGAAGTCCTTAATGGATGTCCTTGATATGTTGGAGGCTTCATCATTGGTATAGACAAATGGTGTCCTATTTTCTCTCCTATTTCTATGGATGAAATTTTATCACTCATTTGGGTTTGACTTCCTCATTCACCTCTTCATTTTTTTTTTTTTTGAAAAATGCATAAAGAAAATAGCATTAAAAAGGAAATAAGCTAGTACAAGCTAACAACATCACATTCCTCCTTTAATAAAGTAAAAAAGGAGTGAGGAATGTGATCCAAATTAAGGTTGTCCCAATCAAAATCACCATTAAGATCAAGGTTAGCACACATATCCGCTAACTTATTGCTTTCCCTACTAACATATTTTAAAAGATCGAAGTTGAAATAACTAAGAATGGAAGAAGTTCTTACATCCATTTCCGGGTTTTGCCATGGTTTCTTATTGTTGTAGCTTTGAAAGCTTTTCATCACATTTTCATTATCTCCTTCAATAATAATGCCCTTGTATTGATTGATACAATCCATAATAGTATCATGAATAGAAAGAATAGATTTCAATTCTAGTTGAGCAATATCCCAATGAATACCTTTCCTTCCAAGAGCAAATAAAAATCTTCCCTTGTGGTCACGTCCAACAGCTCCCATACTGACAGTATACGAAGTAAGTGAAGAAGCATCAACATGTATTTTGATCCAATCGGGTGGAGGAGGATGCAAAGATTTATTAAACAACCGAGATTGTTGATTAACATCCCAAAGGCCCAATTTAATTCAATTAAAAATAGAAATTGAAGTTATACTAAGAGCATTGGAAGCAATATATACATTGCTATCTACCTTTCCATCATGAATGAATTTATTTCTTGACTTCCAACAAAGAAATACGAAAGTACAATAAACATTGGTGATAAAATTATTTTTGGTAGCATTGAACTCCAACCAAGAAATAAGCTCAGCATAACAGTTAAAAACCTGGATTTGAAATCCCCAATTATTCAGAATTTTTATAACTTGGATCAATTTAACACAGCTTACCGCCACATGCTTAATGTCTTAAATATCCAAGCAACCTCTTGGACATAAGCATCCATCCTTGAGTCTTCGATATTCCAAAAAATGAAAAGTTGGAATGACATTATGATAAAGCCTCCACTAGAAAATTTTAGTTTTTGGATTAAGATATATTTTATTAATCCAATTTCAGTAATTCTCCCCATTTGAAATCTTGCTCCGAGCTTCAAATGAGAGTGCAGCCAAAGTTCTCCCAGAATTTTGTAAGATTAGCTCCATCTGGTCTTTAACAACATCCTTCTCAATTTTGACATTACAAATCAACTGGACCATATCATTTCCAAAGAATTTATGCAGTTTTTCCATGTCCCAATCTCCTTCTTTGATGAAAAAATCAACACAAGAATCATTCATTTGAAGGCTATCAATAAAAGTAGGCCACTTATAAAAAGATTTGTCTAATAACCAAACATCCTTCATAACATTAACATTCACTCCATTATGGATTTTCCACCTGATAATCAGTTGAAGAGCTCTTGCACCACTTCTAATAATTTTCCATGTGTTTGAACAATTTTGTTTGCAATTAGTATTCCAGTAGGAATCACCATATTTCAGCTTCAAAAATTTATGCAACAGAGAGTTATCTTCCTTTATTTATTTCCAAGCAAATTTTGCTCTTAGAGTATCCACTCTATTTTTTTTTTGAAGAAGCATAAAGCAATTGCACAAAAAGAAAAAAAGGGACAAAGAAAGGTCCCTACCGATTACAAGCGTTAGATTCTTCCTTGAAAATATTATAAAATGAAGGAGGAACCTTATCATGGATTAAATCATCTCAAAAGAAAGAAGAAAAAGCACCTAACTTAGCACAAAAGTCCGCTAACTTGTTACAGTCCTTTTTAACATGATTTAAAATAACATAATTAAAATTATCCACAAAAGTTAGTTTATCCATACCTTTACCTCCCTTTTTGATAGTTTTGTGAATAAACTTGATTGCATTAATATTGTAACTTTCAATAATAATACCTTGAAATCCATGTATCTGATCCATGATCATATCTTTGACTAAAATTATAGCTTGATATTCCAAATGAGTGATATCCCAATGCATTTGAGGTATGCCATAAGCTGCTATTAATCTTCCTTTATGATCTCTAGCCACTCCTCCTATGCCTCCTTTACTTGAGTGAAAAAGAGTTGCATCAACATTCACCTTGATCCAATTGGGTGGAGGAGAATACCAACGATTTTCAAACAGCAATTTTTGATTGGTACTCAACCGACCCGTTTTATTATAATTTGGAGCATTCAATACACCAGCATAGCTAAGAGCCTCGGCAGCCATGTAAAAGGAACTTCTTTCCATTTTCCCATGAACCACATTGTTTCTTTCCTTCCAAGTAAAGAAAATTGCATTGCAAAGTAAACTAGAAAGAAAACCATTTTGAATAATCAGCCATTTGTATAATTCTTCTTTATTATTGAAGAGAGGAATGTGAAATCCCAATTTGTTCAATTGCTGTACGACATCAACTATCTTTAGACATCTACAAGTTAAATGACAAATATCTTCTTCCTCATAACAGCCTCTAGGATAGCTATTATACCGAATAATTCTTCTATAAGAAAGAAAAGAATTGGAAGGCAAAACGTTGTTAAAAACTCTCCACCAGAAGTTTTCAACTCTCACATTTAGATTAGAATTTTTCAACCATTTCCATACAGCATTTTCAGTAGATAGCTGGTCATTGTATCTCTCAACCATGTAAGTAATAGATTTGCCATATTCCATATGAATTAGATCAATTTGGTCTTCAATAAGCTTCGGTTTTATATCAATCTTACAAATTACTTCTTCTAGCTCCTTACCGAAGTATTTCTGGAGTTCAAAAGTATCCCATTGATTTCCTGTAATAAGATTTTCCACTCTTAAATTATTTGCCACTTCTCCTTGAGAATTAAGAAATGTAGGCCATTTGTTTAAATTTTTATCCCAAATCCAGATATCATCAAAAACATTAACTGTTTTTCCATTAGCTATAGTCCATCTTACTATATTCTTCAGAGATTTGCTGCCATCTTTAGTAATTTTCCAAGCATAGGAGTTGGATTTAATTCTGTTCTCAGCCTCCCAACAGGATCCATATTTAGGAAAAAGGATTTTATGCAATATGGTGTCATTTTCTTTCAAGTATTTCCAAGCTAGTTTAGCTCTTAAAGGTCTCACTTTGTTGATACATGAATGAATACCTCTACCACCTTGTTCAGTCGGTTCAAACATTTTCTTCCAGCTCACATAATAAATTCCGTGGTCTTCATTTGATTTATACCATACAAATTTCCTACACAGTTTTTCCACTTCTCCCAGTAGAACTTTAGGAACTAAAGATATTATGGAGTGGAATGAAGGAATAGATAATATAACAGATTTCACCAATGTGATTCTACCTGCTAAAGAGATGTATTTCATCCCCCAACTATTAAGCTTCTTCATAATTTTATCTATAATGAATTGAAAATCCACTCTAGACAATCGTTTTAAAGCCAACTTCATTCCAAGATAGTTGAATTATTTGACTTCTTTGAAACCCATAATACCTTTAATCTTCTTTTTTTTAAAGCTAGAGACAGCCTTTCCGAAAAGAACACCAGATTTGTTGATATTAACCTTTTGGCCGGTCCAATCACAGTATCTGTTAACAATGCCTTTTATAATTTTTACATTTTTTTAATTTTTCTTCAGCAAAGAATACTTGTCATCTGCATAAAGTAAGTGTGAGATCCTTGGGCTGTTGATGTTAACCCGAACCCCAATTTCCTCCTTCTCCTTGATGGCATTAGATAATAGCTGAGAACATAGAATAAAAAGGAAAGGGGACAAGGGACAACCTTATCTAAAACCACACCTTGCTTTGATCCAATTAGAAGGAATCCCATTAATCAAAATAGAGAAAACCGGATTTTTAACACATTTCAAAATAAGTTTAGAAAAAAAATCTGGAAAACCAAAATAATAGAGAATTTTCTTAAGGGTTGGACACCCCATTGAATCGTAGGCCTGTTCCATATCTAATTTAATAGAAACAAGACCTTTTGAGGCTTTCAAAATTCTAAATTTGTGAATAAGTTCATGAGCAATCAATACATGGTCTTGGAGAGATCTTCCTTAAAGAAAAGCAGCTTGTTCAAGAGAAATTAATTTAGGAATTATACCATTCAACCTGTTCAGCAGAACTTTGGAATTAATTTTGTAAATTGTGTTACAAAGGCTAATTGGTCTATAATTATAAGCATACTTAGGATTGTTGATTTTGGGAATCAGGACAATCATCGTTCTCTTCAAATTCTCATACATTTCAGCCGTTTTGAAAAAACAAATTCATTGCTTCCCATAATTCACTTCTATTAATGGACCAATAACATTTAAGAAAAGAATATGTAATGCCATCCACACCTGGAGAAGTGAAGCCCGTGGATTACTTAATGACATTCTCATCTTCTTCAATGTTGAATTCTAAGTTAAGCAATTCTTTGTCTCCTTCTTCAAGCTGAGCGTTACAATCAGGCCATCCTTCAAGGAAACAATATCTCTCCCGCCACTTGTCATTAAAAAATTGAAAAAGAACATATTCAATTTGACTTTTTTTTTTCCACGATAATCCCATTGACATCCTTGATACAAGAAATGAGATTGAAGTTCTTTCTAGCACTAGCCATAGAGTGAAAAAATTTTTAATTTTGGTCTACTTCCCCTATCCATTTGACTTTGGAACGTTGTCTCCACCATGTGTTTAACCGAGACAATGTAGAAATTAGCTCCTTAATTTTGAATTGCAGCAAGCTGTAATCGTTCATGGACAGCTTTCCATCTTCACCTTGCTTGGTTTGAAGAATAAGGATTTCTTCTTTTAGCAAATCCTTATTTTGATTTAAGTCTTTGTGTTTAGCCTTACTCCAATAGAATAAGGATTTGAGAGATCTTCTTAACTTGAAATTCAGAATTTATGCAGGAGAACCAGTGTCTTTTTTATTCCAAGCTTTTTTCACCACCGCAAAAGAAGCCGGATAGGAAGCCCATATATCTTTGAATCTGATAGATTTAATAACTTTGGAAGTAAAAGAAGAAGATTCAAGAAGTATTGGACAGTGATCACATGCAATTCTTTGTAAATGTTTTACAAACAATTATTGGTTGTAATTCCCTGTAGCAGAATTAACCATAAAATGATCCAATCTTTCCATAATAAGATCAATGCCTTTCTTATTATTGCTCCAGGTAAGTCTAGGACCACTGAAACTGAGTTCGTGAAGATCATTTGAAGTCATAAAATACTTCATTTCTTTTGGCCCCATGGAAAAAGTAAAATTTATGCCACCTTTCTTGTCTTCTTTAGCCAAAATACAGTTGAAGTCTCCACCGATCACCATAGGCCTGTCATTGGTGATATGAGGTTCCAAACCATTCCACAAAAGTATTCTACTATACACATCTTTGCTGCCATATATCGTGGCTATCCTCCACTTCCCCTTGTTGAAGATTTCCAATTCACCAACAATGTACTGAGATGAAGAATCTATCATGTTGAAGTTGACTATGCTATTCCTCCAAATAACAAGGATTCTTCCTGATAAGCCAATAGAAGGAACATACCTATAGTTCCAATCAGAACCAATCAATGAATCAACATCTTTATGATCAATAAAGACTAATTTAGTCTCTAAAAGCCCAACAAAAATGACATTTTGATCTTTAACCACCTCCTTGTGGTAGAGAGAAGCCTACTTTTTTTTTGGCTCCTCTATAATTCCAAATTAGTATGGAATTCATATATGGATAAGTTGGAAATGAATTCCCCCTTTCTCCTTAACATCTCCATCAATTTTCCTTCCTCTTGTCTTCAAGCTGATAGGACCCAGATTCTTCAACTGCTTCACACCTTTCTTTTTAACTGAAGAAGAGGTGGCTTCAATAAATTTAGAAACAACAACTATATTAGGTAACTCTTCCTGTAAATCTCTTTGTTTACTAGGAAATGAACCATTTTCAACAACTGTTTCACTTTCTTCTGATAAGATATCCAGAATTTCAATTTTGTTTTGATTCCCCATCCTTGTTTCATTAATCAAATCATTATTAGCTCCATCTTCATTATTGATACTGAATTCAAATTCAAAATTTTGTAAGTCTTCTTTTGAATTAGACTTAGTCTTCCAAGCTCCTTCTTCATGATTCAAATCAACAAAATCAATTAATGTTTATTTTATCAAATTAATCCCTTCAATAGATCCGTTAGCATCAGACCTATTCGGCTTATCAGATTCATAAGACTTAACTTCCAGATTTGAATTGGGCTTTATAAAAACTCCTCTTCTAGGAATTGTTTTATGAACTTTCTTGCTTTTGTAGTCCACATGAATCCATGGACCATAACCTTCTTCCTTGCCATCATCTTCCAAAGCATGCTTTAGAAGAGTCTTGTTAGTAACTACAGCTTCCAATTTATCTTTGTTGATTAGAGAATTAGATTCCTACAAAACTTTATTAGAAATAGTTTTCTTTATGCAATCCTCCTTCAAGTGCCCACGTTTGCCACAGTTAAAACAGAAAGTTGGCAGCCTTTCGTATTCAATGTTCTGGTAAAATCTCCACAATTCTCCTTCTACCCAAACTCCCATGGGTAATTTCTCATCGACTTTGATTCTAACACAAACCCTTGAAAACTCTCTTCTAGACCACTGGAACATGTTTCCATCAATGAAGTATGGATTTTCCACCATTGAAGGAATCCTACAAACATTTACTTCATCCCTACATTGAAGTGGAAGGTTTGGCATCCGGATCCAAATAGGGGTTGTGAGACCTTTGAGGGAAGTCGGAGAAAAAGATGTTGTCCATTTATCCATTCCAACTATATTGTCATTAACATACCAAGGACCTGAAGTTATTATTTCTTCCAAAGCTTCTTGCTCCTCAAAAGCACAGAGAACCCATCCAAGTCCCAACTAGGTTAAATGGAATTTTCCAATCCTGGACCATTGCTACCTCAGCTCAACACTTGTGATATTGAAAGGGATATTATTGCCAAAGATTTTGATCACAAGAGACTTCTTAAACCTATTTTAATTGTCTTGTTTTTTCCCAGCATGAAATTTTACTGTTCTATCTTCATTAACAAAATTTTCTCCGAAGTTCAGATTCGAAACTTTAATATTATTCTTATTTTTCCAAGCATTCAGTATCTGTTTTTCAGCAACAGATTGGGAAAATTCAGCATTGTTTGTTTGCTTGCAGTTACCTAGTTCACCAGAATCACATTCACAAACTTTGATCAGATCAGAACATTGATCAACCTTGTTGACACCATCCTGGACCTTAGTTGTCACATTGACTTCTGATATACCCAGATCATCAGTTATCTGGTTATTGTTGAGAACTTCATACATAACGTCTTTATTAATAACTGCCGCATATTTACAAGAGGTTAGAGAGCAATCCTCTTGTTGGAACTGATTGCCAACCTGAAGATTTGTCTCTTTGTTACTAAATGTCTTTAATTGTGAGTCTGCCATGATGATTTGTTTACCTTTGCCAATGCAATCAACTATCTTCTTCTTTTCTTCAAATGAGCCTTCCTTGATAATCAAGGGATGTTCTTTATTGAACCAGAACATCTTATCCTTGTCTCGACCAATGTCTCCAAAAGCTGGTGGAAATGAATGGAATTGACGAGATATCTTTCATGAAGATGGAGGAGGGGGACGGAGGTTGACTGAGGCTTCGGGAGGCAAAGACTGGCGATCCTTTGACACCATCAGCGACGAGCGGAGAAACTACGAACATAAAATTCAAAAACTTTTCTAACCGAAGATGAAGCTTCTCTCTCCTGAAAAAACTTATTGGATGACATGAGCTACTAGTTAATGTTTAGCCAAGTATCCACTCTTTGAACAATAGAAAGAAGGCCACGTCCTCCTAAGTGAGAAGGTTTACAAAGATTTTCCCAACTCACAAAATGCAAACCTGCTTCATTCTTCTCCTTGTGCCATATGAAATCCTTACAAGCTTTGTCAATTTCAGGTAGAATTCCAACTGGAACCAAAGCATGTGTGCAAGTAAAAACAAGAATAGAAAGAATTATTGAGTTAATAAGAGTGAATCTCCCTGCAAGAGATATAAATTTGCTTCCCCAAGTTTCCATCTTGCCGAGCAGTTTCTCCACTAGGAAGTTGAAATCTGAATCCATCAATCTTCTCAAGACTATTTTAACTCCTAAGTAATATAATTCTTTCACAATCATGAATCCCATTACCTGAGAAATCCTCCTCATCCTTCTAGAGCTAACAATTTTTCCACAAAAATGGAAGATTTATTGTAGTTGATTTTTTGTCCAGACCAACTACAATACTTCAATAAAATTCTCTTAATCTTCTTGACCATCTTCATATTAGCTTCAAAAAATATCAAGATATCATCTGCATAAAGCAAATGAGATATCCTAGGAGCATTGTAATGTAATTTGATTCCTATATCCCTTTCTTCTTGAATAAGAACATTAGATAAAAGTTGAGAACATAATACAAAGAGAAAAGGTGATAAGGGACAACCTTGTCGAAATCCAGTTTGAGCACCAATCCATTGAGAAGATTTGCCATTGATCAAAATAGAGAACATAGGATATCTTACACATTCCAAAATAAGTTTTGAAAAGTGTGAAGGAAAACCAAAATAACTCAAGATTTGCTCCAAAGTATCCCAAGACATGCTATCATAAGCTTGCTCCATATCAATTTTGAAGGAAATTAATCCTTTAGAGGATTTAGAAAATCTGAATTTGTTGAAGACTTCTTGGGAAATTAAAACATTATCAGATAATGAACGACCTTTAATAAAAGAACCTTGATTTTCAGATATAAGTTTTAGAAGAAGATTCACAAATCAATTCAAAAGAATTTTAGCTACAAGTTTATACATAGTCTTACACAAACTTATAGGTCTAAAATTAGAAGGCAATATAGGCAAATCTACTTTAGGAATAAGAATAATCAAAGTATCCTTCCAACTAGTTTCCATTTTTCCCATGGAGAAAAAACTTTTCAAAGCATTCCAAACATCAATATTAATGATGTGCCAATAAAACTTAAGAAAAGAGTGAGTAATACCGTCCACTCCCGGAGATACACCTCCTTCCATTTGGCTAATAGCAATTTTCACTTCTTCCAGCATCAAATCAGAATTCAAAATTTCTCTGTCTAAATCCGAAATAATAGCTTTCGGTTCTGGCCAGCCGACCAGAGAACATTCTCTGAAGTTCCATTTATTTTGAAAGTACTTGTAAAAAAATACTCTCAATAAGAGATTGATCTTCCACCAAATCACCATCTTCATTTTTAATTTTGAAAATGTAATTTGCATTCCTTCTAGCATTTGCAAAGGAATGAAAAAAAATTGAATTAAAGTGTCCAACCTTTAACCATCTAGCCTTCACTATTTGTCTCCACTATGAATTAAGTCGGGCTAAAGTGCAATTCAACTCATTAGTTTTGGATCTAAGAAGTAATACATTTGCTTCAGATAAGCTTCCATTCCCAGACTCCTCCATTTGAAGATCATAAATATCCTTGATTAGCTTTTCCTTCATAAGATTGAGATCCTTTAGTTTAGCTTTCCTCCAAAAATAAAGAGCTTTCAAGGCTCTTTTAAACTTGATCTCCAGCTCATCTGAATGTTGACTAGCAATTCTCGTATTCAATGCCTTTTTCACAATAGCAGCCGAAGCATAGTGAGAAGCCCATGTGTCTTCAAATTTTATATAGCTATTAGATTTAGGATGATCTTCCCATAATTTAACCAAAATGGGGCAATGATCTGAAGCAATGCGAGGAAGATGATGAACTACCAATAACGGATTGGAATCAAGGGAAAAAGAATTGATAAAAACCCTGTCAAGTCTTTCTAAGATTCTAGCTCCACCTGTTTTGTTATTGCACCAATTATAACTTGGACCAATAAAATTTGATTCATGATAATCAAGGTTAGTAAAAAAGGATTTCATTTCCTTAGGACCTTGGGAGAAATCAAATTTTCTTCCTCCCTTTTTATCACTTTTAGAAAGAAGGCAATTGAAATCACCACCCACTATAGAAGGACTATTGACAAGAAAATAATTCTCCAATTGATTCCATAATTCCCTTCTCTTGTAGGTGTTCTTATTAGCATAAACAGTAGAAATCCTCCAACTACCTTTTATTAATGATTTATAAATCACCAATGATACATTGATTAAATGATAACAAGGTATTAAAAGAAGCAAACCTTGTATTCCAAAGAAGCAAGATACCTCCAGACAAGCCTTCTGATGGATAGTGGAAGAAGTTCCAATCCATACCAACAAGAGCGTTGATATCCTTTCTATTCATAGAAGAAACTTTTGCTTCTAACAAGCCAACAAAAACTGCAATATTTTTTTTAACCAATTCCTTGAGATATAGAGAAGCATGAGCCTTCCTTGCTCCTTTACAATTCCAAAACACTATGGAATTCATTGGTTTGGAGGACTAGCCCCAATCCTTTTGGCTTTATTACTTGTTTCCAATTTCCTACTTCTAGTCATGAGTTTAATTAGTCCAAGAGTTTTGAGCTCTTTTTCCAATATTCTCTTTACAAAAGAATTTTCTATGTTAGCTTTTACCACTCCTTTGTTCTTATTCTTCAATTCTGAAGAAGAATCAACCTCCTTATTTATGTTTTTTTCCAGAACATTTTCAGTAATCTCCACTTCTTCATCAACATTATTAAGAATTTCAAACATATTATTGTTAACAATAACATGTGTATAACCATAAGACATCTTGCTTGATGGAATCTTCTTCTCTGTCCCGGAGTAAATATCTCGTATTTCACCTTCTTCCAATTCTGTATTGCTAGGAACAACAATATTATTAACTTCATCAGCATCAACAACTCCAGATTTTATAGAATCAACAGCAACAGGATCTTCTTTCTCTACAGAACTACATGTCATATGATTATCAACAGGATCTCTGTCTAGCTTCTTATTGATAGACTTTCCCAAATTGAAATTCTGGTCATTAGTTAGAGTAGGAGCAAAAGTAGAAACGGCCTTCCAGACTTCTTTCACCAGTTTTTGAGAAACCTTATTAACAATATATGGAAAATTATTACTCCTTTTCTTCTTTCCATATTTGACGTGCACCCAGGGTCCATACCCTGCATTTTCAAGATTTTCCATATCTTCAGTTATTTTTTTGGCCAAAATAGTATGGCCAACAGTCTTTTTGGTAGCAATATCAGCTTGAACCACTTCCTCATCAACATTTATTGAACTTTCTTTGATGTCTTCATTCTCAGACAAAGGACATTTCCCTAGTATGTGACCAATCTTGCCACAATTGTAACAAAGTTTAGAAACTTTCTCATACTCAATTTTTTGATAGAATTTGCTATCTTCACCTTCCACCCATACTCCTAGAGGAAGTTGTTCATCAAGTTTGATACGAACACAAATCCTAGCAAATTCTCTTCTATTACATTGGAACATATTTCCATCTAGTAAAAAGGGTTTGCCAACAAGAGAAGCAATTCTGCATATGTTGATATCATCCCAACAATATAATGGTAGATTAGGAAGCCTTATCCAACCTGGAGTTGAGAGTCCCTTCAAAGTTTTTGTGGAAAACTTTTGTGTCCATTTATCAATGCCTACAATGTGACCTCTTACAAACCAAGTTCCTTCACATAAAATGGTTTCCATGGTTTCAGCATTCTCACTTGAACATAGGACCCAATCTTGTCCCAACAAGGTTAATATGAAGCTCTCGAAATCGCTTCATTGTCTTCTTAATTCATTGCTGATCACATAAAAAGGAAGGTTTTCACCAAAAACCTTGATAACAAGAGCATTCACCAATTTCTTAGAATTTTCCAATACATTTTCATAGTACAGCTTCACCGTTTTCCCATCATCAGACAAAAAAGAACCTAAATTCAAATTGTCCACTTTAACATTTGCACTTTTTACCCAGGCATTTGTGTTCACATTATTCATCTTCATGGAATTTTTAGGGGGAAAAGTCTTATTGACTGTTTGAATAACAGAATTCAATTCTCCTAAAATAAATAGTCTAACTTGCTCCAGATCATTTTGTTCCTTCAAAGTAATAATCTTCCCTGGTGTTGGTGGAATTTTGAAAACAGGTTTTGAAAAATTATTAGTTTTCTTTGGGAATTTTAAAATTTGGATTGAATTCTAATTCTGAGGTCGAATCAACTCGGTAGAAAAAGTATATCACCCCGAAGGACAAAAATAAAATTTTATAACGGTGTTCAGACTTAGAATTGTGAAACTCATCTTGAATATCATGACCAGATTCTAAGGAGAACTTTGTATGGCCCCGAGGGAACAACGTAAAGTTCAACTAAAGATCTAGTTATGATATTCAAGAAGTATGATAGTTGAATTCACATCCAAAGCCTTATCAAAGAAGGATGTATCTCCCCTAAGGGAGATAACACTTTTTAATGATAATTCTTCTAATGTAATAACGACGATCATTCTTTAACTTTTCCCAAAGAAATCTAAGAAGATTTTAAAAAGATTAATTTTGAAATCAGGTGCGTGTGGTTCCAAATCTCCTACAAGCACAAGCCCTCTTAGTTAATTACATCGTAGGGAGACAGAGTCCCCTACGAAAACTCTCGATTAAAATAGTGATGAAATTTTGTTAGATTTTCTAGGAGTGATATCAAGAACGAATGGGATTTTTGGAAAATCAAGAGGGAATGGATCAAAATTGAATATTTATTAACAGAATCAAGGGAAGAGAGGTAGGGGACACTTTGAGATTCCAGAACAATCCAGAAGTGTCCCAACTTAATCTAAGTGTTGGTCTTTATGTTTTAGGATTGAAATGAAGCTTTAATTAGGGTTGAGCATTTTATTAGAAATTTGGGATTATATTCCCGAAATTTGCGGTCTTATAATCAAAAATCTGCCCCGGATCCTATGTCTAATTTGGACACTGGACCACAGTCGTCCGAACCTAACTAATGTAGTGCAATGCCTGGACTTATCCCAGCCTGGATTGGGGAGCCATTTAACCACTTAATAGATTTAAAAGAGATGAGTCCGGTCTTTTATGAAAGAGTGGTAGGGACATTGTATTTAAAGTTTTGGAGAGTTGGGGCCGACATCTAGATATTTTCCTAATTGGCCCTTTGACTTATGTTGGGTGCTAAAATGCTAAAACTGATGCAATTAAAATTTTGACTCTTTTAATTTGTATCTAATGCAATGCATGCTGGTCGACAACTTCCAAATCAAATATGCTTGAAATTTTAAAAACAGGCTTATAAAATAAATTTTTAGAAGACTGGACTTCCCCAGGTCCGGCACCTCGTCCTCATAGGACAGACTATCTGGACTCTACCCGCAGGCGGGGAAGGGTCTAAAGCAAGGAAAGAGTAATGCAGAAATATGCATGTGACCCCGGGGTCGATCACCGGCTAATTCCCTAGATTCATTATCTTTTTATGTTATTTAGACTCGCTAAAATTTTAGACATTTAAGATTTTGAGTAAAAAACATTCACACCCTCACGAGTCTCACGTATCCAGGCGAAAACAAAAGCGGCACACAATCGCCAAAAAACTAAGAAAAGCATATAATCTTAAAAGCAATCAATTCAACACATCAAATATAAATTAACTAATTAATAAATGTCCATAGGCAGAATTGCCTTGCTTATTACAAACAAGGGTCTTGCAAACAGAAGAGTAGCCGGGCACCACTGACAACAACCCGGATTCTAAGCCTAATAATGACGCAAGTTATTTTGAGTGGGATACTCTCAATCTTCAAGTCTTCAGTCTTGTTCTTCTTTGGACTTCTTTTCTTCAAACCCCATGGATTCTTCATGGTAAACTACCCAAATGGATAAGAGGGCACTTCCCTTTTAAGGGGAAGGCCACTCTTTTCTCGTTGGGTATAAAAAAAGTATGATCCAAATTTGGATTTCTAAATGGAAAAGGAATACCTCCCAAAGGGGCATCCTTTTCTCTTTCGAATCCAAGCTTTGGACCTATGTATCCCAACTCAAAATTAACTTTCACAACAGTTGACAATTGCACAAATTACATTTATATCAAAAAAATAAAAATGTAGACTCACCTGCAGGGTTATCCTAAGCAGTTAATATATATATATATATATATATAAAGTTATTTCCAAGTAGTTATATATATGCAAAAAAAAAGTAAACATATTGGCCACGCTCCTTTTATTTCGGGGCTTTAGCAGCTGAAGCACCTGTGCAAAGAATTTATAACAGTTATGAATTTTTATGAATTTAGCCCCCTTTTTATTGCCTTGCATGAGCGTGGCCACTTGCAAAAAACAGTGTGAACATTCAG
Organism: Dendrobium catenatum; assembly: GCF_001605985.2. Classification (NCBI taxonomy): domain Eukaryota; kingdom Viridiplantae; phylum Streptophyta; class Magnoliopsida; order Asparagales; family Orchidaceae; genus Dendrobium; species Dendrobium catenatum. Next base: position 295,335 of record NW_021319778.1, on the reverse strand, counting down.
ATCGTACCTAACCTAAGGGTAATCTAATCGCCAAACACATCAATCCATCCACAGAGTGTAGAAAAAGTAAGTAGACACAGAAAAACAATTTCATCCACAACATGCAGTAAAAACTATGAAAAATCTGGCACACAGCAGTTAAATAAACACCGGCCTAACCTAGATCTAGAGTTGGTTGTCCTAGCACATCATCTAAAGTGTGTGTAGAAGATCGTGTGGCAGAGGTAGATCCTAAGTTGGGTGATTAATCAAGATCGTCTAAGATTCTGATTTTGTTGAAGCTTAAAAAGGGGATTTATGTTAAACTTTAAGTATTAGTGGATTAGGAATTTTAATTAAATATATTTTAAAAGTTAATTGATTACTCTCTTTGTTTCACACCGAGGCTGTGAAGTTTATTTCACATTCCTTAGGGCTAAATTGATCGTAGGCCTGGGTTACCCAGTAGCAATCGGGGTTGATTAAGTTACTTTAAATTTGTTGTAATTAAGGAATTGATTAATATAAAAAGGATTATTTACTGATTTTAAAGGGTTTGTTAAGGATTTTATTAACCTATTAGGAAAATTTTGGAGTTTAGAGAAAACTTGAGATCCTTAGAGTTATCTGGGTATACTAACTAAGGGAGCAAAACTTGACTTTTAGAATTAGAGTTGATCTTAAGGGTTTCAAATTTTTAATAAATCTTAGACCTAATTATGAGTTGTTAGACAGGTAGTACATTCAATTTGGAATTTTCTATTAAAAGTTATGAATTTTAGAAGTTTTGACCCGTTTTGACCTAATGTTACCTAAAATGTTGACTCCTTGATTTTGACCAAATTATGGAGGTTTATTATTTTTAGAAAATATTAGATTCTAATTGAAGTCATTATCCATTGAGTTTGATTAGTTCGAAGTTTTCTATAATTAATAGTGAATTTTGGAAGTTTGATGTATTCGTAGGAATTACCAAATTATTACAACTAAGGGGCTACTTAAGGGTTTGAACCCAAATGAGTCCAAAACTCCTTGAGATCAGTTCCAAAGGTCATAAATGACCTAAGGATAGATCATCAAGTGTTTAAAGATTTTTTGGGATTTTTAATGATTTTTTTGAATTAATTAAAATTGATTAACCTTTGATTTTACCTAAAGAGTAAATTAAGACAAATTTAGAAGTCAATTTAAGAGGGTTTCAATTCTCATTGATTAGAAGATTAATTAGGAACAATTATAAACATTTTAATAGATTTTATGAGTTAAATGTAGTTCATTATCAATTGATTTGGGTTAATAGGTCATTTCTAAGAAGGATTTTTGAGGCTCCTACTTGGGGAACCAAATGAACTCCAAATTTAATGAAATTTGGATCATAGGATCACTTGATCCTAAGGACTAAACCCATCAAATTTGAGCTCAAATGGAGTACTCTAAGGTGGATAACTAAACCACCCAAGGTGAGCTCTAAGTCACCTTCAAATAACTATAGGGATCTATCCTAAGCTTGGATTGGGGCAAAATCAGTGGCTCTATATTCCTTATCCTACACATCATCATCACACAAAGAATAAAACCCTAAATCCCATTGGATAGGTCTATACCCAATTTTGAATATAAGGGTCAAACCATGACCCTTAAACTCAAAATTTGGGGAAAGTGCCACTAAACATCTTAAAATGGGGAAAAAATTTTTGACATGTCAAAGACATGTTCAATTTCAATCTCCCAAAATTCGAGGCCTGGTGGACTTGTATTTAAAGAATAATTAAAGAAATTGATAAAATGCTCAAACTAAAATTAAACCTAACACTGACTTAACCAGGGCCTGAAACCATGGGGCTTTTGTAGGTTTCCCTAAGGCCTTTCCAATGAGCCTATGAACACCTAATTTGGACACGTGTGGAGGGAGTTATGATTTTTTGAAGTTCCCTTGAATTTCTGGAATTATTAATTCGGCCATTACATAGTCAGCCTCCCTTTACACGCGCCGCGTGCAGATTAGCTGGGCAATGATTGGCACTGACCGTTAACGGTCTGATTAACCACAGCCGTCGGATGGCAGATTGGACAGTTGGGATTAAACGCGCTCCGATACCGCGGTATCTAATCCGAGCCGTTGATCGGAATCAACGGTTGAGATTATGTCTTCAACCTCCCGCATGTATCCGAGACCGTGAGGATTCTCCGGCGTGATCCGGGCGATCCTGTCGGCGAACTCCGATGAAATTTCACAGGGAGGATCAAGACAATGGAAACCTTCAATCCAACGGTGGAAATTCGTTGGGGTGAAGGTTTCCTTCACACTTGACTGGACTACGTAGCTCGGGATGAAGAGATTACCGCAGAGACAGTCTCAACGGATGAGCTTCTCTATCAGGAAGCTTCAGGGGACGATGGCGAACTGATCTCCTTTAGACATCAGGATCGGAGAACGGCCGGAGGTGCGACTTCGAGCAGGATGCCGGAAGCTTTCACGGGTGCTTGCTCGAACGGATGAAGGGATCGATCTAGGAACTTGAAGGGAGACCCTGGGAGGTTGAAGGAGCTCTGGGGAATGATTTTGAACAATTGGCGATCCGTCTGGCACTCTAGGGAGCTCGAGCCTATTCGGCCACCTCTCGCAGGCTTGGACGACCGAGATTGAGCTAGAGGGGGCTCGGATTGATGCCAGGTGGAAGAAGGCGATGTCCTAGAGAGGTCGTGGCGACCAAACCAGTGGGCAGCTGTTTTGAGTCAGGGGTTGTCTGAAGGGACCACCGGAACTCGTTCTCCATTGGTTCCGACCACCGCCGGCCATGGTTTGGGTCGAGTTGACTGGCAGAGGCCGATGGGGATAAGCTGGAGTCGAGGTTTGAGTCAATTTGGCCTGAGAATGTCTGGATTGTGTTGGTGGCTGGGTTGGACCCAAACCTGCTCGGTTCGAGTCGAATTGAGCTTGATCCAGGTCAGGTATGCGAGATAGGTCTGGGTCTGGTGCTCCCAATGCAAGTGGAAATTGGATCCAATTTGGTCTGGGTTGAAAGATGGCTCGGGTTGATCCAAATCTGCTCGTTTCGGGTAGATTTGGGCTGGATGGAGGAGGTGTGTTGGCTGGAGGAGGTGTGTTGGACCTAGGGCCACCTATGGGAGGTGTTGATCAAGTTCAATCCGGCTTAGGTTAAGAATTGGCTCAATCCCAAGTGATCTTGGGCACTTTGGATTAGCCTAACTCTTGACCCAAGTGAGCCCAAGGGTTGGGCTGGTCAAGAAAGGTGCATTGGGTCAATGGGAACCCAATGACACCTTAATTTGGATTCAATTTGATTAAGGTTAAGAGATGGCTCAAAGGAGACCTCTCTTTGGTCACTTGGGTCAAGCTAAATGGCTAACCCAAGTGAGCCCAAGGCTTGGGCCTCCAAGAGAGGTCTCTTGGGTACCCAAGGGGTCATCCCTTACATTTAAAAGGACTTGGAGTGGTCTTGATTCAAAGATTTGAAAGAGAAGGGGTGTACGGGTTAATGGGTCAAACTTGGTTGACTTGGTCAACCAGGTTGACCCAAGGTTTGGGTTTGAGCTCAACAAGTTGGGTTTGATGTTTTAAACTTGTTAAAAGTGGTTTCAAAGAGTTTGGAGTTGATTTGAGTTGAAATGGGCATTTGAAATCCCATAGGGGTATTTTGGTCAATTTTGACCCATTGGTCAACTAGGGTCAAAAATGGGTCTGAAAAATGCAGTTTACTGCTCAATGGGTTACAATCAAAGGTCTGGAAGTGATTGTAGGCTTTGATGAGGGCTCCAAGACCAAAATCTTCAAGGTGTTAGGTCCAATGGCATAGACTGTAAATATTTGAAGGTTTTACGGTCTTTGGATTTTGATTTAGATTCTAGGGTTAGAGATCTCAGAATGGGCTAAAAATTGAAGGGTAACCTCTAGAGACATGTATTATCACTTTGTAAGTGATAGACCCTGAATCAGAGGTCACTTGACTGGGTTTTGAAATGTTTGAAAAATACTTGAAAAAGGTCTTTAGGACAGGGCCTTAAGACTTTGGATTTGAGTCTGTATTTTTGGATTTGGAATGGATTTTAAGTTTGAATGATTAATATTGAAGTATCCAAATCATTTACAATCTTGTGGTGATTGTTAATGAATGGATAGGGTCAAAGCTAGATCAAAGGTAGGATCAAAGCCTAGATTGAAGTTTGGATTCTCAAGTTGATTGGGTCAAAGTTTGGATGTGTTTGAAGCTTAAATTAATTTGGATTTGAATTGAATGATGTTTGAGATTTGAATTGATCAAGGGTAGGGATTAATTTGAGGTTGGAGTTCCTCAAAGGTAGGGATTGATTTGAGTCTGGATTGGTCCTAGGATCTAGAGGGATTCTAAGATCTAGGATCTAAAGGGGCTCTAGAATTTGGGATATGGAAGAATCCTAAGCTCTAGAGTAGGCCCTAAGGTCTTGGTCTAGAAAAGAATCTTAAGCTCTAGAGTAGGCCCTAAGGTCTGGCTCTAAGAAAGAATCTTAAAATCTAGAGTGGATCCTAGGATCTAGGATTGATCTGGAGTTTCGAAGGGCCTTAGTGACCTCATACAAAAATGAGGTCAACAATTGGACCCCCAATGTGTGTGGTAGAAGGAACTTCTGCTGCACACATTGGCATTGACCGAATAGAAGTAGAATCTTAAGAGTGTAAGGGAGGGCAT
>NW_021319778.1:220697-282697 GCF_001605985.2 Dendrobium catenatum | reverse complement strand
GACTCTCCCGGCTTTTGTTTCTCAACAACAAGATCACCCACGGTAGTTCGTTGTTGCGCTCCAGAAAATCTTTTAAGGAAAAAGTTTTCTAGATCGCTAAAGGTTCTTACTGAACCATTGGGCAGATCGGTGTATCACTCGAAAGCAATGCCGGATAGACTACTTACAAATTGGAGAAATAGTAGAGCATCCGACCCTCCCGCATTGCAATAACCTGCTCTGAAGTGGGCCAGATGCTGTCTCGGGTTTTCTATTCCAGTGAAAATTTTAAAAGTTGGTGGCACAAAGCCTTTTGGGTAGGGAACTGAATCATATTCTTGTCTACCCTTTGGGATAGATGCGGTTCCTTGCAAAAAGGCTAAGGCCTCCCTTACCTGGTCCTCAATCCGTTGCTTAATATCCTTCTGAGGCAGAGTTGGAGGAACAGGGGGAAATGTAGGTGCTGCTGGAGATGACTCTGGTAGGAAAGGAGGGATCACTGGTCTTTACTCGGGAGGCTTGGGACTAGATTATGTCTTTCTAACCCTTTCCATAATCTCTCGAGCCGTTTGTTGAATCTTAAGTGATCCTGCTCTGACTTGTCAAATCTTTCTTTAACTTGTGACATCATAGTTGTCAACTAATTTTCCAAGTTTTTAATATGCTCTTCATCCCTAACCCTTATGGGCTCATCTGAATCGGACCCAGCAACATGTGAATCATCATCTCTAGCAAGTCGGCGCCTACCAAGTTCAGCCTCTTTGTTTGACCCTCTAGTTTTGACCATAGAAACGCTACCAACACAATCATCTTCCTCTCCTAGGAGGTCATCCAAGTCTGGGTCAAAAGTAGCTACTTCTTCCTCCTTGTACAAAATGTTTCTTATCTCTTGTATTACCTCATCAATTGGTCTATCCCCAATAGACTTGGGATCAAGAGGTAAATACCTTTTGTAAGCAGCCACGTCAAAAATTTCTTCTTTCTCTAGCTTATAAACTATTTCAATAAGCTTTGGATTAGGATCTGGTTTTGGCTCTGTAATTTGCTCTTCTTCCATCTCAAGATCTAGGTCAATTCCTTCCTTCTCGACTGTCTCAAGATCGGTAATCAGAAGAGTGGCATTCTCTACAAGGAGAGGGGCACATACCTCAGGAGGTGAAGCAGGAGCTTGTAGGGAAATAGCTCCTACATCAGGTAAGGTAAGGTCCTCAGACTCCTGTGTAGGAAGCTTAGGAATGACACATAAATCTATGCTACCAACAACTGGATCATCAACGGGAATCATAATTGAATCAGGAACTGGACTGGCTGTAAGAAGACTATCTACTACAACAACTGAAGAACTAGGTTGAACATCCACAAACTCAATCAAGACTGGAGGAGGTTTAACTGTGACTCGTTGGAGTTGGAGAATGAACTTTGGGGTTCTTGGAGGCGGTGGTAAATTCTCCAACTTAGTCCTTTTTGGGACAAACTTCTTCTCAGGGGATTTGGGCCTCTTTCCCTTGACATCCAGATGTTTTAGAGTTTCACTCCCCTCAGGTTTGACAATTATTGAGGCCAACCTTAAAGCTTTAGAAGGGGGTACCGGGGGTCTACCAACAGAATGGCGGCCTCTCTCGGACCCAGTCAACACAATACCCTCCGTCTTGGAAGGAGGGAGGGTGTGCGCCGTAGTGGTATCCATCAACTAGTACTAGAAGTGGGCGAGCTGTCTAACATAACTTCTTATTTCTCCTAAACAGGTTGTGGAAGTCAGATTCTTCGCCTTCAGAACCACCCTCTCTTTTAACATAAGTTATGTTCTTTTATTGGAAGCCGATGAGAAGATCACTCCCTTCAACTGTTTCATGTACTGCTCTTTGTTTGCCCAGTGTGCAGCCAAGGTATGATATTAATGTTCTCAAAAGCCTTGTATATTCCGATATGGCCTTTTCATTTGGAGTCTTTTTAGTCGAGTAGAGTCGATGGGCAATGGTGGGGAAGGGCTGATCCTAGCTATCCTTCTCCTCCCTTGAGCAGAAGCTTAAAGGGGTAAAATGCGGTTCCCTTTCAGAAGGGGATGAGGAATAGGAATAAAGGTTAAGCTCCTCAATCAGCCCTCAGGCTCTACTTGAGACTAAAAGTATAAAGGCACAAACTCTCTTTGCCTTAGAGATCTTTTTTCTAAAGTTCTCCTCAAATAGTTCTTCTTTTGATTCTTAGTAGAAAAGTTAAGTCCAGAACTAGATCCTTCCTCAAAAACAGACTTAACTTCAGTGGGGGTCTCAACAACTGGTTCAGGCAGTTTCTGTATCTCAATCTCTACTGGTACAGCAGATGTAGCTCGCACAATCAGTTCAAGTTCAGGGGTAGGATTTTTACTGGCATCCAGTTTGACTACCTCATGTCCATCCATGTAAAACTCCAGGGTATCAAATCCCAGTCCAAAAATTACAGTCCTTCCTTGATCATTGACAATTGACGATAGTTCACATTCAAAGGTAAAAATTAACTTGCCAGCCATTTGAATTTTTTGAAAATTAAAGAAGGGATTTGAATTAGATTTCTTTTAAGAGAAGTGGAAAAGAGTTTGTTATCTTGAAACTTAAGGCTTGTAGGATAGTCTCAACCTTCCAACACATGTTGTATGGCAGAAAATACCCAGCACACGTTAGAAAGATAAAGAAATTAGGTATATGCCAAAAGAAGGGTTTTCTCAAAAGGTCAACATATGTTAGCCCATAAGATGGTCGTATGGGGTAGCATATGAAGGTTTGGAATTTGGAGAAAATTGTTATTATTTTGTTTTCTATGTTTTGAACGGAATTTGAATTTTGAATGATTTAGGATGGTTTTTTTTTTTATAAAATCCAAAACACAACGGACAAAGTTTCCTCTTGCCTGAAGGCTTATGGAATTGTAAGAAAAACCCAAGTAAAGCAAATAGTCTAACCCTCCTCATTCCTAAAAGTTAAAGAGGAGTAAAGGGGTTAAGACTAAAATACTTCAAAACTTCTTAAAATCAAGGATTTTTCAAACTCCTTTCAATCTTAAAGGTTGATATATTGAATGTGACATTTGTTAATCATAATTTTAAAAAGAATATTTAGGGACCTGATTTGACACTATCATCTCATAGGAAATCCCAGGGCAGAAGGTTAAAATCAGAACGATTAAGTTAGCATGTAACAAATTTTGGGAGGTAGAACCTCTCTTTTTGATGTTTTAAATTGTTTTTAGATGTTGGCCACACCCCCCAAGGAAGAAATGGGTTGAGGGACCAACGGAAGGAAGGTAGTTAAGACTACCGATGAAATAAAATTTTATTCTTATTAAAGATGGAGAGAGATTTGTCCCACCGGGCGTGCCATTTTTTGTTGGTGGAATTTTGAAAACAGGTTTTGAAATATTATTATTTTTCTTTGGTAATTTTAGAATTTGGATTGAATTCTAATTCTGAGGTAGAATCAACTTGGTAGAAAAAGTATATCACCCCGAAGGACGAAAATAAATTTCATAACGGTGTTCAGACTTAGAATTGTGAAACTCATCTTGAATATCATGACCAGATTCTAAGGAGAACATTGTATGGCCCCAAGGGAACAAGGTAAAGTTAAACTAAAGATCCAGTTATGATATTCAAGAAGCATGATCGTCGAATTCACATCCAAAGCCTTATCAAAGAAGGATGCATCTCCCCTAAGGGAGATAACAACTTTCAATGATAATTCTTCTAATGTAATAACGACGATCAATCTTTAACTTTTCCCAAAGAAATCTAAGAAGATTTTAAAAAGATTAATCTTGAAATCAGGTGCGTGTGGTTCCAAATCTCCTACGAGCGCAAGCCCTCTTAGTTAATTACATCGTAGAGAGATAGAGTCCCCTACGAAAACTCTCGATTAAAATAGTGATGAAATTTTGTTAGATTTTCTAGGAGTGATATCAAAAACGAATGGGATTTTTGGAAAATCAAGAGGGAATGGATCAAAATTGAACATTTATTAACAGAATCGAGGGAAGAGATGTAGGGAGCACTTTGAGATTCCAGAACCATCCGGAAGTGTCCCAACTTAATCTAAGTGTTGGGCTTTATGTTTTAGGATTGAAATGAAGCTTTAATTAGGGTTGAGCATTTTATTAGAAATTTGGGATTATATTCCTGAAATTTGGGGTCTTATAATCAAAAATCTGCCCCGGATCCTAAGTCTAATTTGGACACCGGACCACAGTCGTCCGAACCTAACTAATGTAGTGCAATGCCTGGACTTACCCCGACCTGGATTGGGGAGCCAGCTAACCACTTAATTGTTTTAAAAGAGATGAGTCTGGTCTTTTATGAAAGAGTGGTAGGGACATTGTATTTAAAGTTTTGGAGAGTTGGGATCGACATCTAGAGATTTTCCTAATTGGCCCCTTTGACTTATATTGGGTGTTGAAATGCTAAAACTGATGCAATTAAAATTTTGACTCTTTTAATTTGTATCTAATGTAATGCATGCTGGTCGAAAACTTCCAAATCAAATATACTTGAAATTTTAAAAACAGTCTTATAAAATAATTTTTTAGAAGACTGGACTTCACCAGGTTCGGCACCTCATCCTCATAGGTCAGACTATCCGGACTCTACCCGCAGGCGGGGAAGGGTCTAAAGCAAGGAAAGAGTAATGCAGAAATATGCATGCGACCCCGGGGTCGATCCCCGACTAATTCCCTAGATTCGTTATCTTTTTATGTTATTTAGACTTGCTAAAATTTTAGACATTTAAGATTTTGAGTAGAAAACTTTCACACCCTCACGAGTCTCACGTATCCAGGCGAAAACAAAAGCGGCACACAATCGCCAAAAAATTAAGAAAAGCAGGTAATCATAAAGGTAATCAATTCAACACATCAAATATAAATTAACTAATAATAAATGTCCATAGGCAGAATTGCCTTGCTTATTACAAACCAGGGTCTTGCAAAAATTAGAGTGGCCGGGCACCACTGACAACAACCCGGATTCTAAGCATAATAATGACGCAAGTTATTTTGAGTGGGATACTCTCAATCTTCAAGTCTTCAGTCTTATTCTTCTTTGGACTTATTTTCTTCAAACCCCTTGGATTCTTCGTGGTAAACTACCCAAATGGATAAGAGGGTACTTCCCTTTTAAGGGGAAGGCCACTCTTTCCTCGTTGGATATAGAAAAAGTATGATCCAAATTTAAATTTCCAAATGAAAAAGGAATACTTCCCAAAGGGGCATCCTTTCCTCTTTGGAATCCAAGCTTTGGACCTATGTATCCCAGCTCAAAATTAACTTTCACAACACTTGACAATTGCACAAATTACATTTATATCAAAAAATAAAAATCTAGGCTCACATGCAGGGTTATCCTAAGAAGTTTATATATATATATATATATATGTATATATATATATATATATATATATATATATATATATATATATATATGTATATATATATATATATATATATATATATATAAAGTTATTCCCAAGCAGTTATATATATGCAAAAAAAAATAAACATACTGGCCACGCTCCTTTTATTTGGGGGCTTTAGCAGCTGAAGCACCTGTTCAAAGAATTTATAACTGTTATGAATTTTTATGAATTTAGCCCCCTTTTTATTGCCCTGCATGAGCGTGGCCACCTGCAAAAAATTGTGTGAACATCCAGATCGTACCTAACCTAAGGGTAATCTAATCTCCAAACACATCAATCCATCCATAGAGTGCAGAAAAAGTAAGTAGACACAGCAAAGCAATTTCATCCACAACATGTAGTGAAAACTACAAAAAATCAGGCACACAGCAGTAAAATAAGAACCCACCTAACCTTGATCTAGAGTTGGTTTTCCTAGCACATCATCTAAAGTGTGTGTAGAAGGTCGTGTGGCAGGGGTAGATCCTAAGTTGGGTGATTAATCAAGATTGTCTAAGATTCTGAGTTTGTTGAAGCTTAAAAGCGGGATTTAGGTTAAACTTTAAGAATTAATGGATTAGGAAATTTAATTAAATATATTTTAAAAGTTAATTGATTACTAAATTTATTTCACACCGAGGCCGTGAAGTTTATTTCACCTTCCTTAGGGCTAAATTGATAGCCTCGTAGGCCTGGGTTACCTAGTAGCAATCGGGGTTGATTAAGTTACTTCAAATTTGTTGTAATTAAGGAATTGATTAATATAAAAAGGATTGATTACTGATTTTAAAGGGTTTGTTAAGGATTTTATTAACCTATTAGGAAAATTTTGGAGTTTAGAGAAAACTTGAGATCCTTAGAGTTATCTGGGTATACTAACTATGGGAGCAAAACTTGACTTTTAGAATTAGAGTTGATCTTAAGGGTTTCAGATTTATAATAAATACTAGACCTAATTATGAGTTGTTATACACGTAGTACATTCAATTTGGAATTTTCTATTAAAAGTTATGAATTTTAGAAGTTTTGACCCGTTTTGACCTAAGGTTACCTAAAATGTTGACTCCTTGATTTTGACCAAATTATGGAGGTTTAATATTTTTAGAGAATATTACATTCTAATTGAAGTCATTAGCCATTTAGTTTGATTAGTTCGATTTTTTCTATAATTAATAGTGAATTTTGGAAGTTTGATGTATTCGTAGGAATTACCAAATTTTTACAACTAAGGGTCTACTTAAGGGTTTGAACCCAAATGAGTCCCAAACTCCTTGAGATCAGTTCCAAAGGTCATAAATGACCTAAGGACAGATCATCAAGTGTTTAAAGACCTTTCGGAATTTTTAATGATTTTTTTGAATTAATTAAAACTGATTAACCTTTGATTTTCCCTAAAGACTAAATTAAGACAAATTTATAAGTCAATTTAAGAGGGTTTCAATTCTCATTGATTAGGGGATTAATTAGGAACAATTATAAACATTTTAATATATTTTATGAGTTAAATGTAGTTCATTATCAATTGATTTGGGTTAATAGGCTATTTCTAATAAGGATTTTTGAGGCTCCTACTTGGGGAACCAAATGAACTCCAAATTTGATAAAATTTTGACCATAGGATCACTTGACCCTAAGGACTAAACCCACCAAATTTGAGCTCAAATGGAGTACTCTAAGGTGGTTAACTAAACCACCCAATGTGAGGTCTAAGTCACCTTCAAATCACTATAGGAATCTAACCTAAGCTTGGATTGGGGAAAAATCAGTGGTTCTACATTCCTTATCCTACACATCATCATCACACAAAGAATCACACCCTAAATCCCATTGGATAGGTCTATACCCCATTTTGAATATAAGGGTCAAACCATGACCCTTGAACTCAAAATTTGATAAAAGTGCCCCTGAACATCTTAAAATGGGGAGATAAAATTTGGACATGTCAAAGACATGCTCAATTTTAATCTCCCAAAATTCCAGGCCTGTTGTACTTGTATTTAAAGAATAATTAAAGAAATTGATAAAATGCTCAAACTAAAATTAAACCTAACATTGACCTAACCAGGGCCTGGAACCATAAGGCTTTTGTAGGTCTCCCTTAGGCCTTTCTAATGAGCCTAAGAACACCTAATTTGGACATGTGTAGAGGGATTTATGATTTTTTGAAGTTCCCTTGAATTTCTGGAATTATTAATTCGGCCATTACACAGTCAGCCTCCCTTTACACGCGCCGCGCGCCGATTGGCTGGGCAATGATTGGCGTTGACCGTTAACGATATGATTAACCACATCTATCAGATGGAGGATCGGACGGCTGGGATTAAACGTGCTCCGATACCTCTGGATCTAATCCGAGCCGTTGATCGGAATCAATGGCTGAGATTATGCCTTCAACCTCCCGTACGTATCCGAGACCGTGAGGCTTCTCCAGCATGATCCGGGCGATCCCGCCGGTGAACTCCGATGAAATTTCATAGGGAGGATCAGGACAATGGAAACCTTCAATCCAACGGTGGAAATCCATTGGGGTGAAGGTTTCCTTCACACTTGACCGGACTACCTAGCTAGGGAGCTCGGGATGAAGAGATTACCACAGAGACAGTCTCAACAGATGAGCTTCTCTATCGGGAAGCTTCAGGGGACGATGGCGAATTGATCTCCTTCAGACGTCGGGATCAGAGGATGGCCAGAGGTGCGACTTCAAGCGGGATGCCAGAAGCTTTCACGGGCGCTTGCTCGAACAGATGAAGGGATCGATCTGGGAACTCGAAGGGAGACCCTGGGAGGTCGAAGGAGCTCTAGGGATTGATTTCAAATGATTGGGGATCCGTCTGGCACTCTGGGGAGCTCAAGCCTATTCATCCACCTCTCGCGGGCTTGGACGGCAGAGATTGAGCTGGAGGGGGCTCAGATTGATGCCAGGTGGAAGAAGGCGACGTCCTAGGGAGGTCGTGGGGATCAAATCAGTGGGCAACAGCTTTGAGTCAGGGGTTGTTCGGGGGGGGGGGACCACCGGAACTCTTTCTCCATTCGTTCCGATCGTCGTCGGCCATGGTTTGGGTCGGGTTGACTGGGGGAGGCCAATGGGGACACGCTGGAGTCGAGGGTGGAGTCAATTTTGCCTGAGAATGTCTGGATTGAGTTGTGGCGGGTTGGACCCAAACCTGCTCAGGTTTCGAGTCGATTGAGCTTAATCCAAGTCAGGTCAGACCCTGGGTTTGGTATGGGAGATAGGTCTGGGTCTGGTGCTCACCAATGCAAGTGCCAATTGGATCTAATTTGGCTCTGGGTAAAGACTGGCTCAGGATTATCCAAATCTGCTCATTTCGAGATCGATTAGGCTCAACCCAGGTCAGGCCAGAACCTTTGGGCTTTGAAGGTGGAGAAAAAAAAGTGGTCTGGGTCTCTGGTGGACCCAATGCAGAAGTGGCATTGGCGTTCCAATTTGATCTGCTTTGGAAGAATGGCTCAGTCCATGTGTTTTTGGCTACTTTGGTTAGACCTAAAACCTACCCCAGGTTAGCCCAGACATGGGTGCTTGGAGGAGGTGGTTGGACTAGGGCCACCTATGGGCAAGGTTTGATCAATTAAGGGCTTTAGGTTAAAGAATTGGCTCAATCCCAAGTTATCTTGGGCCACTTTGGGTTAGCCTAAACTCTTGAACCCAAGTGAGCCCAAGGGTTGGGCTAGGTCAAGGAAGGTGCAGTTGGGTCAATGGATACCCAATGGACCACCTTTTTAATTTGGATTCAATTTGATTAAGATCAAAAGATGGCTCAAGGGAGGCCTCTCTTTGGTCACTCGGGTCAAGCTAAATGGCTAACCCAAGTGAGCCCAAGGCTTGGAGTGGTCTTGATTCAAAGATTTGAAAGAGAAGGGGTGTATGGGTTAATGGGTCAAACTTGGTTGACTTGGTCAACCAGGTTGACCCAAGGTCTGGGTTTGAGCTCAACAAGTTGGGTTTGATGTTTGAAACTTGTTGAAAGTGGTTTCAAAGAGTTTGGAGTTGATTTGAGTTGAAATGGGCATTTGAAATCCCATAGGGGTATTTTGGTTAATTTTGACCCATTGGTCAACTAGGGTCAAAAATGAGTCTAAAAAATGCAGTTTACTGTTCAATGGGTTACAATCAAAGGTCTGGAAGTGATTGGAGGCTTTGATGAGGGCTCCAAGACCAAAATCTTCAAGGTGTTAGGTCCAATGGCATAGGCTATAAATATTTAAAGATTTTACAGCCTTTGGATTTTGATTTAGATTCTAAGGTTAGAGATCTCAGAATGGGCTCAAAATTGAAGGGTAACCTCTAGAGACATGTCTTATCACTTTGTAAGTGATAGACCCTGAATCAGAGGTCACTTGACTGGGTTTTGAAATGTTTGAAAAATCCTTAAAAAGGTCTTTAGGACAGGGCCTTAAGACTTTGGATTTGAGTCTGGATTTCTGGATTTGGAATGGATTTTAAGTTTGAATGATTAATATTGAAGTATCCAAATCATTTACAATCATGTGGTGATTGTTAATGAATGGATAGGGTCAAAGATAGATCAAAGGTAGGATCAAAGCCTAGATTGAAGTTTGGATTCTCAAGTTGATTGGGTCAAAGTTTGGATGTGTTTGAAGCTTGAATTAATTTGGATTTGAATTGAATGAAGTTTGAGATTTGAATTGATCAAGGGTAGGGATTAATTTGAGGTTGGAGTTGATCAAAGGTATGGATTGATTTGAGTCTGGATTGGTCCTAGGATCTAGAGGGATTCTAAGATCTAGGATCTAGAGGGGTTCTAGAATTTGGGATATGGAAGAATCCTAAGCTCTAGAGTAGGCCCTAAGGTCTTGGGTCTAGAAAATGATATTAAGCTCTAGAGTAGGCCCTAAGGTCTGGCTCTAGAAAACAATCTTAAATTCTAGAGTGGATCCTAGGATCTAGGATTGATCTGGAGTTTGGAAGGGCCTTAGTGACCTCATAAAAAAAATGAGGTCAACACCTGGTTGCGATCTAACACCAGACATCTTCTGTGCATCTCATCTATTCTCCTCAATCACAGCATTGGCGATAAATGCATTTGCACGATTTGAAATCTGCTCACCCAGACTAGAAGGAGTAGAATTGCAGAATCTACTCACATGTAATTTAAGATCCGAAGAGGAAGTGGCATTCGGGCTTCCAGAATTTTGCTTTAGATTCTTCAAAACTTTTGGACTTTTAATTTCCTCCTCAAAAAGTATATTTTTACCTTTACCAGCAATTTGAATGATCTTTTTGGAATGCAAAAGAGCTCCTTCATTTATGATCAATGGTTTATTTTTGGAAATCAGATTACGATTTTTATCAGCAAAAAGATCGGATGCAGAAATTCTCTTCGAAGAATTTGAAATTAGAGGAGCATTCCTCCCAGCCATAACAGTAGAACCACGATCGTCACCCATCTTTCACTGTCCGGTGATCGGAGAACAATCTCCGGCATGAACGAACGGTTAGCTCAATCCGGAACGAAGGAATTTGAAAATCACTTTCTTTCTCTAGCAAACGACACTTTCTCTCTCTCAAAATTTTTTACTGTGGTGGATTCAACTTTAATTTATCTAGATTAATTTCTAAAATTGGAACCCCTTTATTATTAGACGACAATATGTTTAAATGGGGTAGAAGGGAATTTGCTAGAGCTTGTATTTAGATTATGTTGAATACAAACCTACCTTGTGGAATTTGGATTTATGGTTTGAGTGGAAATTTTTTTCAAAAAATTGAATACGAGAATCTTTCGACTCTACATTTCAAGTGTGGAAGGATTGAACATAACATTTCTGTGGGTCTAATGTCTCACCTATTCTAAATCTTTCTGATAAAGATGTCCCAAAGAATTTTGCTCATGTTGATGAAACTTCATATGGCCCATGGATGTATGTGAAGTTCAAGAATAACAAGAGGCAAAAAGTTTTTTTGGATGGTGTAATGAAATCTGATCATTATACTAGTAAAAAAGCTTACAAGGAGGATTAAATTTTGCTTGATATGGTTCCTGAAGAAGATAAGGAGGAACTTGATGTCTTATCTAATAAGATTATATCAGATTTGGGGAAAAATAATAAGTTTATTGTGTTATCTCTTTAGGAAAAGGGTATTGAAGATGCTGAAATATTGAAAGTCAACAATGCTGAAGTTATTGACAAGGAAGATTCTAATAAAAGTCTAAATGTGGAATCTGAAATTAAATCTATCAAAATTTCAGAAGATTTTCAAATTGGGTTTTCAAAAGAAGATAATGAGAATTGCTAGAAAATTTTTGATGATGTGGCTGCTGGTCAATCTGACAGAGTTCCAGAAGCTGATCATATTGGAATTTCAAGAAAAGATGAGATCAACTTGGTTAAAAATCTGGAAGGAAAAAACTTAAATAGTATTGAGGAGGTTTCTGCTATTATTTCTTCCAAAAATAATGTTGTTTCAGATGAAACTTTCAATGATATTGGAAGTTTTAGTGGAGATATTCCCGATGTTGAATCGAAAGTTGCTACTCCAACGCTAATTTAAATTTTAAAAAGGCTATGATTGCGAAGGATAAAGCTGTTGTAAATAAGGATGGTAATTCTTCCAATTCTAAAGATAAGTTGTTTAAAGGAATTTAATCATTGGGTCTGTTAAAAAAAATACGTAGAAGAAGGAATGCATATTTCATATTTAAGAATTATAAGGGGGGAAATTCCCCTTTTGCTCATTGATAAGCTTGCTTTTTCTTCCTTTGAAAGCAGCATGATGGAATTTTCTTTGAGGTGCTTGATGTTTGAGCTTTTCTTCAAGAAGTATTTCAGATTTCTCACTATGAGTAATGTCCTCAGCATTTGAAATTGGTATATTTTTATTTCAGTGGATGGGAAACTTTTTCCTATAGATTTAATGGATGGCAATCATTTATTTTAGGATGCCTATTTGAAGCTTTCTTAGGTATTTCTCGGATGTCTGATGATATTTTTATTTAATTTCTAGTTTATTTGGGTATTTTCTTTTATTTTGATTATGTTTTATATTTGTTTTATAAAATTATAGTAATTGTTTATGAGATCAGTACTAGTTTTTATTTTTTAACCGGTTGGGAATTCTGGGATGCTAACCAACCTTTTAGGTTGTTTAATATTTGGTATCCCCTCCACCCCAATGGTTTTAAAATAAGTAGTGGGTCTCATTTCAATTGTGATAGTTTTATTTTAGAAAATATGCTCTTCAATAAAATGCTAACATGTATGGCCCAATGATTTGACTGGATCCACTAGTTTAGAGGTGAAAAATTATAAGTTGGCCTGTGAAATTTTTAAAAATTGTGCAAACCAAGCAAGTGCTCTTCATCAACATGCATGGAATGAGGCTTCTATATAAGAAATTACTACATGCGGGCATTGAACCTTTCACCGTATTTAGACAAACAAAAAGTTTCTACATTCAAAGTTTAAAATTTTTATCATTTTTTTAGGTCAAATTTATCTCTAAAGTAGCACAATATCACTAGATATGTTGAAATGTCAAGGCAATTTGTTCTATTAATAGTTTACATGAAAGAGTTGTTAAGGTTAAGGGTATAGGGTTTATGTAAAATTTATGTTAAATATGTTTTTTTTTCTTAATAGAAATTGTGTATTATTGGGTATTACTTGGTATTACTGTGTATTGCCATGATATAAGCTTATGGAAACCATATATTATAGTAGTTGTTCATTTGAAAACTTTTTAATCTTTATCATAGCTGTGAATTTGAGATATTTTATGGAAAATGCTTTTATTTATCTATTTATGTCACAGGGTATTACTGTGTACTACTAAGTATTCTTGGTTATTCCTAGGTACTCAGTATTGTTGTGAATTTCAATCATACAAGCTTATGACCACCAGATATTGCTATAGTTGTTCATTTAAAAACTTTTTAAGCTTTTTTTTTTATAGTTGTGTATTTAAGAAATTTTGTGATAAATGATATTATTTATCCGTTAAGTCAATACATATTGTTGTGTATTACATAGTATTTCTATTACATAAGATAAGTGGTAACCACACATTGTTTTAATTGTTCACTTGAAAACTTTTTAAGTTTTTTCACAACTGTGTATTTGAGAAATTTTTTTAGAAAATGCACTTTTTTTTTCTCTGTTAAGTTATTGTGCATTATTATGTATTTCCATGATATAAACTTTTGGCAACCAGACATTGCTGTATTGTTCATTTGAAAACTTTTTTAGGCTTTTTTGCATATGTGGATTTGAGAAATTTTGTTGGAAATGCTATTATTTCTCTATTAAGTCATTGAGTGTTGTTGTGTATTACTTACTATTTATATGATACAAGATATGTGGAAACCAGACATTGTTATGATTATTCATCTTAAAACTTTTTAAGCATTTTCATAATTGTGTATTTAAAATTTTTTATGGAAAATGATATTTTTTTCTCTATTAAGTCACTATGTATTTCTGAGTATTTTTATGATACAAGCTTATGAAAATAAGACATTATTATATTTATTCATTTGAAAACCTTTTTAAGCTTTTCATGTAACTGTATTTGAGAAATTATGTGGAAAATGCTATTATTACTCTATTAAGCCACTAGGTATTGTTGTGTATTACTGAGTATTTTATAGATGTAAATTCCAAAGATCACTTCTCATTGCAGAACATCAACCTTTAGACTTATTTATAACTCTTTAGTTCAAACTTTTGGCAAGGATTTTGAAGACATATTAAAGGAATTACACTTATATCAATTCTTGGAGATCCCTGCATTCCAGCAGAATATTCTCTTCCTATACATGATGCAATCCTTATGGGACATGTCAAAGTAATGCTTTATCATCGAAGGGCATGAGCTTGAATTCATTGCAGATGAGGTAGCTTTGATTGTTGGGTTGCAAAATTGATGACTTGAATTCAAGCTAGAAAGTGAGACAATATACAGAAAATCCTTAACCAATATAAAACATGTGATGCAAAGCTTCAGTATATCAACTCCACTTATCCATATTCTTAATAACTTTATAATGTTTGTGTTGTCCAATGTTTTCTTTTTATTTCATAACTATAAAGTCCTAGGAAGGATCTTTACTATTACACTAAATCTAGATGAGTTCTCATTTTATAACTGGGTTGTGATTATTTGGGATTTTTTTGTTGGGCAGTTTGATGTGACTGCTAGAAAATTGATATGTACATTTTCCATTTGTGAGTACAAACAACATCCAATATTATCTTTGATTATCAATTCATTTAGAATTTCTTGGAAAATGTTACACTTAATTATATGCATATTTGGTTTTTGGAGCACACATATGTTCAAGTCCCTATTCATATGAATGAAGACCCCATTTTTTTTGTTAGGGAAGTTGCATCTTTTATAATGATATAGAGGTGTCTGAATTATTTACTGATCTTAAGGATGGGTGGGTACACATGCTTCCCCACACATCATACTTGAGTAATTTAATTTGTTTGTGAGATTATTGTGATAATCACAATTATACAGATTTTTCATTCCCTCCAAGAAGCCACTTAGGAGCAAATAGCTCTCTTGAAGAATTATCCCCTCATTCTCCTGAGAAAGTATACTCTCCACCTTCCATCTCCTATCAACCCCTAGCCATCCACCTCTTTCTTATGAGAAAGTTCACTCTCCACCATTCATCTCCCTTCAATCCCTAAGACATTCCCCTCATTCTCCTAAGAAGTACACTCTCCACCTTCAATCTCCCTTCAACCCTTAGTTATTCCCCTCATTCTCATGAGAAAGTCAACTCTACACCTTCCATCTCCCTTCAACCGCCATCCATCTCGTGCATTCTCTTTGTGAAGTCCACCCCTCTAGAAGAACATAAACCCTTAAGGAGAATGTACGAAGCTTACAACAAAGCATCATTAAAATACACATAATGTGCAATTTTATATTAGATGGTATGGAGAAGATTTCTTCTAGGGTTTTCCTTCTTGAAGTGAGGATAGTTGCCCTTGAGCAGCATGCATTAGAATATAATAAGTTAAAAATTAAAGTTACTACCATTTAGAAGATTCTGTCAAAACATTTTCATGCATCATTTGATAGAATACTCATCATCAAGTCCATCAGGCCCTAATGTCCAAGTTCACACCCCTTCTATTGTATATTTTTTTGATACCCCTTATGTCGACATCATTATTAAAGCCACTGCTATCATAATTCATCATGATTTCCCTTATGCTAGAAATCTTCCAGTTGGTAACATTGGTGAGGTTTATTATCTATCGCTAGTATAATTTATCAAGTCACCCAAAGAAATTATACTTTCTCATGCTCCAGTTGAAGAAAAAGATTTGGATGATGACGAAGTTTTTGCTCCAACACCCAACATTGGAATATCACATCATGTGAAGGGTAGGGATGATTGAGTTAAGATTGTTATCAAGATACCTCGCACACCTGGTCAGATACAGTGAAGATGAAATAAAAGACCAAAGAACCAGTTTATGCAAAAAGTTGTTGCATCTACAAATAAAATCAAGACAATTCAGACAGCTAGTCAGAATGGTTAGAAGAGCAAAAGAGGCAACTAAATAACCAACAAGTAGCCTATAAAAAAAGTACATTCATCTGCTACTATCATTGTTCTGGATGGAGGAGTATTACAATCGCCAAGCTAGCAAAAAATAAGATTAAATTTTTTGGGATGGAGCTAATAACTGAAGGAATGATGATGTTCATGAATAGTTGTTTAGAAAAGCATGCTGATAAGTAAGCTTCAACTGTGCTTATATGTTTTTTTTTTCTCTCTCTTATTAGTCATCGTATATTACTATGAATTATTGTGTATTATTGAATATTATTATGTATTTCTCTAATAAATGTCATGTATAACTTTGTATTATTATATATAGCTCTGTATTATTGTGTATTGCTCTGATAAATATTGTGCATCATTGTGTATTGTTGTAATAAATACTATATATTTTTGTGTAATGTTGTGTATTGTTGTGTATTGCTATATATTATTGTGTATTACTTTTATAGAAGTTGTGTATCACTATGTATTATTGTGTATTAGTTTTTATTGATATATACTATTATGCATTACTCTGATAATTACTTTGTATTATTATATATTATTGTGCTGATCCTGATATTTTTACAGGTTTGATAAAATATTTAATGTTGGAAACTTCAAGATTTCTAAAATTCGAATTGATGAATTAATAACAAATTTTTACCTAGATGAAAACCATGTTGATGTTTTTGTCATACTACTAGCCAAACAAAATAAACTCCAACTTGGCCTATACCAACCATTCTTATATGTCTCATGTTTGGATTGGTTAAGCCTTCACGTGTTATACATTTTGCATATTTCAATATAAGTTTTTTTGGTGAATTAATTAGACTTTTTTTGTTGGATATCTTCTGGGCATACTCAAAATATAAAATGAATGCCATGATCTATGTCAAGCATATCAATCAACATTCAATACAAGGTTCCAATTTGCTATTTTTACCAGTGATAAATAATCACCATTTGTTTTGGTAGGAGTGCTTAAGAAACAAATTTTGAGATTGTTTGATTCCTTGCCGAACCCCATTCATAAGGACATTCTTCCCAAAATCGTGAGTTTGAGATTGGCATGTCAACTAGAATCTCCGATCAAAATTTTCCTTTTATAAATTAAAACTAAAATGTGCTTATTATTTTATTTAGATAATTTTTCTTCAATTAGAAATAAATGGCTCTTTTTATTTTTATATATGACAATAGTATATTCACATAGTAAGTGATGTGCAAACCCAAACAAATAGCATTGATAGTGGTATGCTCATGTACAAATAGATGGAAGCTATTGTCTAATATTTGAATGTCAACTAGGGCAAACATAAATATTGGCAATACAAAATTCATAAATTTAGGGTCAAATTGGCATACACCATTTTTTGTATAACCAAAAAATAAGTTTGTATGGATATTATGATTTTCATCTATAAAATAATTACTACTGTGTTTGATTAATTTCTAGATTTTTTGTCTCATGTACCTATGAGAATTACTACTCAAATGATTTTCAATCAGTGAACAATCTAAAAAAGCTTTCAAATTATCAAATTTGCAAAATACTTATTAGAGGACAAAAATAATAATTAAAATACCAAATCTAACACATACCATAAAGGCCACTACTCGTCTTGCAGTACCTACAACATACGTGCCAGCAGTTAACTTTATATAGGGCAACAACCAAACTAAAAGCGAAACCCTTATTGTATATCTTTCCAGTCAACAAGGTCTAAAAACTTCCTCTGCTTACCTCCAGCCAGAATCATCTTCATTCTCTGCATATATAAGTCTAAAATAAATGCTTCCTTTGTTGGAGCCCATGGTCGATAAAGAATGACATTATCTACATCATAAGATGTACTTTTAACAACATTCAAACTACCACCTTCCCTCTTAGGATGTAGCTTATGAAAACACATTTGAAGAAAGTGAGCACTAATAATGTGGCAATATTTCTCAAAAAAATTGAATTTTTATATATTTTCAACCTCTAGTATTTAAGAAATTTCCAGTTTTATTTCCCTCCACATCCATTTCCTCTCCATGTAAATGCCAAAGTTCACAATCATTATGTTCATGTCATATATGCATGCAACATCTAAATATTTTATTTGTAGTAGCTAATTGTTCAAGCAGACTGTCAGAACACCTTGACATATACTCATACATTCTACTAACAATGTCCATGAAGTCCTTATCGATACCTCAAGACTTCTCATTATCCATCATATTTAATCTATAGATCATATAGTCAGGTAAGGCTTATTTCTACTTAAAAAGAAAAAGAAGAAATAGTTGCATGAGGAAACAAGTGATGTAGCTACAACAACACCCTTAAATAGCTGAAATGCAACAACAACCTTCTTAAATATAATGCAAAGCAATACATAGTAGTTTTAAGAGAAATACATAACAATATATAGTAGTAATAAGAGAAATACATAGAAATATAGAATAATATACATCAATTATAAGAGGAATACACAGTAATACACAATAATACACAGCAATACTCAGAGAAATATAATGCAATACACAAAATTATATATATAGCAATACACAACATTTTACGAAAAAATACATAATAATACACAATAATATTAAGAGAAATACACATAAATACAAAACAAACATAAGATAAATAAGCAGGAATACACAATAATACATAGCAGTTTATGGAGAAATACATAACATCTCCTACATAATTTCTCAAATACATAATGAAATTTTATAATGATTTAGATAACATCTCCTACATAATTTCTCAAATACATAATGAAATTTTATAATGATTTATTGCTATACATAATGAAATTTTACATCACGTAGATTGCTAGATGTGTTGAACATCAATTATTACAATGAAATAATTAAACATGAACCATTTTATTCTGAGTCAATGATATTCATCATCATCCTCATATATTCTGATGTTGATTGGGTGGTTACTACTCTAACAATAAATTCATCTAAGAAGCATTCTTATATGTTTTAGATCTTGAACTAGCTCAATGTGAAACACTGTTATGTTGTACTTTCCTCTATAATAGGTTTCTTACTCACAGTTTTTCTCTTCTTTATATAATGTACCTTCATCCTTGAACTAGAGATTCTTTTTGGCCTACACTTTGGTGGGTCTTTTAATTATTTAATCTCACCTATGTATTGTCTATGAACTTTTGGTTCTTTCTATTACCATCAAGGATCAAATCTATATTTTCAACCATATCATTCATTATAGCTAACATGTAGTGTTTTGCCTCCTCTTTTTTATATGCTCATGTGCTAATTTGATATGCAAACCTGCTTAAATGATTCTTGAATATCACACTACTATATGCCTCGTATGTGATGTCTTTCTTTCCCAAACCAATGAACATGCAGTAAACATAAATATCTTTTCTATCTCTTGTTTACCATCATAGTAGTAGATACCCCTTAAGTATATTTATAATAATTAGCTACCTTATAACTCTGATGTAGTGAGAATATAGTAAACCCATTATCTCAAGCTTCCTATAAAGCACTAGATGATACCCTCTTTTGCATCAAAATAAATAGTCCAAAGGATCGACTGGTCCTTTTCCTCTATTTTTTTGATAAAATAAACATTGATGAATGACTTGAGGCATAGTCCATACATATTCCACCCACATCTTGTAAAAATTCATATTAAAAAAATGAATACGTTTCTCTTGAATAAAATTGAGCAACTTGTATTAGTATTTGGATTCTTTTATTACTGGTGTTATTTTAGACTAGCTATATCTAAAATCTTAATCCTGGTCATTCTGACACAAATTCATCATCACCTTCTTTAACCCCATTAATTAATTTGTTCTAAAACTTGTTGGCTTAAAATATTTATGGACACATTATTAACGGGCTCGCTACGCTATGTTGAGAGAATGCGCAAATTAAAGTAATTCTTATTGAATTTTATTTATTACTTAATCCTTATCCTATAAAGTTTCTTCAACCAATCATGGCTAGAGGCTCATTTCTATGATTATTTTAGGCCAAGTTCTCTCCAACTCATCCTTAGAGTCACACTTGCTCAAATACATATAAAATAATACTTTAACTTTCTTATTATTATTAAAGCACCAGACTTTTGATGGTGCATTTTTAGAGATGAGCCTTTAGGATAGTTTATGGCATGTCTGAGGTAATACATTTTTTATGGCCCTAATCATTAGCTGATCTTGATTAGTAAATATTAGTATTGGATATTTATCACCCATAATTCATATAAATATTTTAAATAACCATATAAATGAATCAATTATTTCTTGTGATAGAATGGAAACCCCAGTCAGAATATTCTGCCAATGGTTAAAAACTCCAATAAATAGTACATAAGCTAAATTATATTTATTAAGCTTGTAGCTAGTATGAAAAATTACCACATTTTAGCTTTAACAGTCATAATATGTTCTCTTCATACCATTAACCCAAAAAAAGTTTAACAGTCTATCAAATTTATCAATTTGTACATCCCATACCAACATATAATCATTAACTTGTAAATATTTAAATAGTCAAATTAAAAAATTAGAGTCCTTATACTTAATCTTTGTTCCTTTTTCTTTTTGAATATAATTATATGCATCCCTCTTAGAGAATCCAACATATTATAAGCCTCCAACCTCATTGGCAAGATAGATAAATTCATCAATGGATCTTATTTCGGCTTCTATCATTGATTTAAAAATTGATGCTTTCACATCACTAACATTTTTCATGATCTAAGTAGATGTTGGTCTTCTACCTTAGCCAATTCAAAATTATGGTTTTCTATAAATTTTGCCACCTTCCAAATTCCATCTTCATCTAATGTAAATCTAATCATAGAGGGACACCATGTTTTTATGTTTGATTTCTTATATTTTGATTAAAATTTTAAGTTAATGCCATTTTTAAAACCAGCTTTTGAACAAACATAATCCTTAGATCCTAATTTTCTAGAATTGAGCTAGTAAATGTGATATTATTTGTGAACACTAAATCCAAAATTATGAGCACAAATGCAATAAATATCATACACTTCCTTTTAAAATTATAAACATGTTGGGTACAAGATAAAACTTTTCATATTGTTGAATCTAAGCTTGTACATAGCTTAATTAATAGGAACATACAATAACAAAAAATAATACATATTAATACAAAACTAAATTCACAACAATACATAATAATATATAGCAACGAACAATAATACATAGATTAGTACCTATTAATACAAATCAATACACAACGAAATACACCGTAATACACAACTAAATACACAACAATACATAGCTCAATACATAATAATATTTAGCTTGGTACATAACAATAAATAGTAATACAAAACTAAGTACATAGTAATACACAATAGTACACATCTCAATGCATAATAATACATAACGGTACATAGTAATACATAGCAATACATAACAATACATAGTAATGTATAATATTTATCAGAGAAATATAAGGAAATACATAGCTAAATATAAAGTAGCACACAATAATACTTAGTTCAATTAATAGCAATGCATAGCTAAATATATAGTAATACATAATAATACATAATAATACACAACTCAATACACAATAATACATATCTCAATACACAATAACACACATAATAATACATAGCATAACATAGTGTTCATTAATAAAACATAAACACATTCGCAACATAATTTCCCTTTGTATTGCTATAAGCTTATATATAAGATTATATAGAGCAATATTCAATAATATTTTGTGTGTATTAGGAAAAAAATATTTCTAACATAATTTATAAATATAAATAATTTGAAAAATACACCTTAAACCCTAAAAAATAATATATTTACATTAAAATCATCCTCACATAGAAAAATCATTCTTCTTAATGAAATTTGATACATAAATAATTGAATAATACACCCTAAATCATAAAAAAAACAACTTAATTTCAAGAAATAGAGTAAAACTTGGGACATGTTTAAAATTTATCGATAAAAACCCTAATTTTCTCCTATGGCCAGCTGCAGTAAGTCTTCTTGAATGTTTTGTATACCAGCATTCATCTCCTCTGAGAATGCAATGTCCTTCAAACTAGTTTCCATCTTCTTAACCTATTTCTCATTTTTCTTTCTCTATAGGTAAATGGTGAAATTTTGCCTGCCAAAAACCTAAATACCTAATCACTTTCACAAGTTTCATTTTAAAAAAGGTAAAAATGAGTGTCTGGATAAGGTCAGGCCATCTAATCATAAGAAAAATAATATAGCATTAAATATACATGTGTTAGATTTTTATTAGAGTCCATATGTAGATCTACATCTAGATTCCGCACAGAATAATTTCTCTTATATAGGAGTGAGCTAGCATGAAAGGGTTGAAGTCAATCTTATTACTCACCAACTCTTAAATCATATGTCTATTTGATTGAATGAAAAAAGAATGTAGAATGTAGTGTAAATAAAATTTATTGTAAAAGAAATATTTTGAGTTATTTAGATGAATATAAAGTAAATTCAAGTGAATGATTTTTTTTTTATTTAGTTTGAAGAATAAACTTTAAAGATGATGGAGATTGGTGTGTGGTATCAACTATGGTCTATGATGTGTGGTGGAAGCCTGTGATGGTGGTAGATGGTGATGGCTATAGTGGTGGAAGGCTGTAGTGGTTGTGGTGGCGGTCGATGACTGGTAGCCGGTGACTGGCAATGGGTGGAGTTTAGCAACTGGTGGTAGTTGACTGTGGTATCTGTATGGAAGTGGTGGTAGTGACCTACTCTGAGTGGTGATTGATGCCCCTTGTTGTTCAAATGATTCTTACTCAAACTTAAAAAATGAGCTAAATTGATTTATACCACATTTACTACACTTTACTTTGCATTTCCTTTTATCAAAACAAACATCAAACTTTTTAAAACCTCCACATTCACTTACTTTACACCCATTTTAGTTCCAACCTCTGCATTCTACATTACCTACCTAGTAATGTAGAATTTTATTGATATCTTTCTTGGCTCACTCATTGCATATGAGAAAAACATAGGTTAAAAGTTTCTTAATGCACGTGATTTGAAAGAAGGACAAAGTTAGGGTGCTAAAAGCCAAGGAATCTAAAAGTGATAGTTCTATAGCTGAAGAATATTATGACATAGCACCAATGACCCAAAAATTCAAAAGCTTTCTAAAGAGAAAGCCAAAATGTCATAAGCAGTGGAGAAAAGGTAAATCAGGTAAAAACTTTAAGGCTTTATCTGACATTGTCTATTTTGAATGCAGAAAACCAGAGTACTTGAGAACAGATCCCCAAACTAAAAACTCACCATACTAAGGAAAAGGGTGGAGAAAAGGATAACTTTAAAAAGGGGAATAATCATAGAGAAAAGGCTTTTGGGCTACCTTTACCTCAGAATTATCAGAATATGAAGTAGTACAGGAGCCAACAAACTTCTATCTTATGGCTAATGATAAACTTGATCACTCTGATCAAGATGAGGTATGTGAGCTTTTATATGATGATTATTTGAAGTTTTTAAGAAAATTCATGATGCATACATAAAGAAACAGAAAATATAAGATGCATATAAAAAACTAAAGAAAATTCATGATGCATAAAGAAAGCTATAGAAAATGCATGCTAGCTTTAATTTTAATTTTTTTGACTTACAAAAAGAGCATGACATTCTTAGTATTTATAATTCTAGTTTAGATAAATAACATGATTCCTAGCATGAAAATTTTGATGATCTAAATATGAAGTATATTGAGTTAACCAAAGTACATGATTCTTTGAAATATGAACATACTAAGCTAGAAGAGATAAACAAACAACTAGAAGCCCTTACATATACGCTAGATCAGGCATGTTTTGAAGCTTGAAGTTAAACATTTTGAAAGTGCAAATAAGTTCTTGAGAGAAAAGTTCATGCACTTCAAAATTTTGATGAAGAAGAAGGTTCTGGTGTTTTTTTCTTCACCATCAAAGAATTTATTGTATGGAGCGGCTAATGATTCAGAGGCTTCGTCATCCACCCATTTAAACCTGAAGGTAAATAGAGTTTCAAATTCATCATGTGTTGTGGAAAAATAGGAGGTTTTGAATTTAAATTTGAAAATTTCAAAGCATGATGAAGGTTTGAATTCTGTAGTTGAAACACATTTGGTGAGTGATAAAAATGTTTTACCGAATCTAGATAATGGCAAAGGTGGTTTGGTAAATGAATGGTTTAAGATCCAGCATATCAAAGTGACGCAAATAAATTTAGATCTGGTATAAGATGTTGATTCATATGTAGTTAAACGTAATATGGACAAGGTTTCAAAAAATGTTAAATTACTTCATAAATATCTTGTGGTGAAAGTGTTTGGGAGAGAAATTCCTTTCTCTCTTTGTAGCATTGAGTTAAGGTGTCAATGGAATAAATTTGGGAGTTTTCATATCACCTCATTTGGGCTTGATTGGATTTTTGTTCATTTTATTCTTCTCAAGTTATGGAAGAAGTGCTAAGAGGAGGTTTTTGGTATGTGGGAGGACACATAATAGGAATGGATAAATGGACACCTCAATTTTCTCCAACATCATTGAAAGGGCTATTCCCACCAATTTGGATTCGGTTGCCACATTTACCTTTACATTGTTGGGATGAGATTAATGTTACTAAGATTGTCTCAAAGATATGAGTTCCATTGTTATTGGATAGAAAAATTTTTAAATAGGGTAAACGTGAATTTGCTAGAGCTTGAGTTCAAATTAATTTAGACTCTAAATTATCTCATGGAGTTTGGATTAATGGTTTATGAGGGAAATTTTTTTAGAGAGTTGAATATGAAAAAATATCTTCTTTTTGTTTCAAATGTGTCAAGATAGGTCAGAAAATTGAAATGTGCATGGAAGTTCCTAAAGATGTTCAAAATAAAATTCAAAATGAAGTCCAGGGAAATAAATTGAGGGATTCGAAGGTTCCTGGAACAAGTTTTCATAAGAATTTGGTGGACAAAATGGATATTGCATATTCACAAATTTGTTATGGTCCTTGGATACATGTGAAGTTTAAGAAAAATAGAAGAATGATGAATATTCAGAATCAGAAATCTTAATTTCAACCCACGATTGAGAATCTTGGAAAAATTTCTTCTAACGTTAATATGGCACCTGCAGAATTACCTTCCGGTAATAAGTTTAAGTTGTTATCTCATGTTTTTGTCGTGGAATTGACTAGATTGGATGCTAAAGAGCCAGTTAAGCAAGCCAAAGTTCATGAGATATCTTCAAACTTTGAAGTTACAATTTGTCCAAAGAATCAATTAATGTTGATGGAGTTCTAGTTCAATTAGAAGATCGAGTGATTGATCCAAATGCTGAAAACTTTGTTGTGGAAAAAGGACTGGATTCTATTGCGATCTTATTTTTGGGAATATAATTTTGATGATAACAAACTTTTCTATGACTTCCTTGTATACTAACATTTTAGGTCCACAAGATCAAGTGCAAATCAAGTCAGCTCAAGACACACACGCTCATGAAAAACTTTTTGTTTGTTTTTAGTGTTTTCTATTTTTGATCACATCATCCGGGATGATCCAAAATCCTCCAAGACGATCTGTTAAAAATAAAAACCCTAATTAGGGCGTCCTGGTTAAGCTAGCCATAATTAAGTGAACCATCCTGGATGATATTATCATCATCTGGGACAATAGGATCAAATAAGAAAGAATCAGCCACCATAACCTTTTAGACCTGTTTTATTTTTGGACATCATCCTGGACGATGCATTATAATTATGCCTAAATTAGTTTAATAATTAAGGAAAATAATTAAGTTTTGATTGCTCGATCATATCATATTGGATGACTAATTAAACTAACCTTAATTCTTCCTAGAAGATCCATAATCATCCTGGCTCCATCCAGGGCAATGTTCTAGATGATATGTGATATTTTGTACCAATCATACCAGATGATCGTGAGATCGGCTAGGACGATCAAGTTAACTTTTCATCAGCCATACATCCATTCAAGGCGATGTTTTGGACAATATGTTAAGTTTTGTACTAATCAGCTCGGATGATCAAGTTACTTTTTTATCATCTAAACATCCATCCAGGGTGATGGTCTGGATAATGTTTGATGAATTGAGCTAATCGTACTGGATGATATATTATCATCCAAGATAATCAGATAAAGAAACCTTCTAATCAGCCAGACACTCCCAAATCATTCATACTGATTAAGCTAAATTTGAACTGATCATATGAGATAATTGGTCGATTGTCTTGGATGATATTTAACGATTACACTCAAATAAGAGAAAATTTCAAGCCCTTGTTTTAAACAATTCTTATTTTCTCAAGAGGAGATCTTTTTCTTCTCTCTTGACCTAAGAGAGCCAAGAGGAGAGGGAGAATAAGGAAGATAGAGAGAGAGGATCTTATGAGGGTGAGTTTGTGAGGGGTTTTATAAAGGTTCCTTGAATCAAGGATCCAAGTCATCTTCTTTGGTCGTTGTCCCTGGTTCCTTGGAGGTTCAAGAGAGGTCTACTTCAGCAACTGATCAAGGTTCTCTACCTGCTTCAAGAGGAAGAAAAATAAGTTGGGTTCTCTTCCTTCTTCAGGAGGAAGCAAAAGAATTTGGGTTCTCTACCTGCTTCAGGAGGAAATAAAATGAGTTGGGTTCTCTGCTCACCAGGGTTGGTGGAAAGGAGTTTTTGTACGGACTTCTCCACCTTACTATGGGGGAAAAAGTAGGTACATTGAGTTTAGTGCAATACCCGGAGGAGAGGTTCTGTGGAGTGGACACATGTCAAGTTAACCGAACCACTATAAAATATGGTGTGTTCTTTCTTATTAACTTTCCGCATTTAATTTCTGCACTTTAATTTCTATGGTGATTGTTTGGTTGTGTTTGTAATTTTGTTTGGAGAAATTTTTAAATACCAACTCTTCCCCCTCTTGGTTAGCTTCAGGACTAGTTCATAATGGCATAACATCCCTGACTAACTTTTAGATGCAAATACTACTCATCAAGAGGAGCTTGATGGAGACAAGGATGTTGATTTATCTAAACTGGATGGAATTAAGGGAAAAGTTGTTAAAGAAAATACTAAAAATGATTTTAGTGAAGAGGTTATTGAAAGTATAGTAAGAAGTGTTCCAACATTAGAGTATGGAGAATTTGTTTCGTTTCCTCATTTGGCTTGTAAGGAGAATGTGAAGGATAAAGAAGGCTTGATTGAAGTACAGGCTGATTTGGATATCAAAATAATTGGTGAAGGAGGTTTGGACATTCTAATAAGTTTTCAAGATCTTGAAAGTGTAAAGCAGTTTGCAACTACTCCTTTGTCCATGATTGATAATGAAAACAGTAGAGAAGCCTTGATTGAAGATGGAAAAGTCCAACTACCATCCAAATTGGTGCATCATAAGAAAAAGTTTAATAAAGAATTGAATTTGTTTGGTCTTATTAAATGGATCCTTATAGGAAGGAAATTGGGTATTCTTGGTGAAAGTGTTGGAGCCACATCATCACTTATCTCATGACATGCTTATAATTATTGAAGACGGAGTTCAAGATTGGTTTGTTGATTGGGTGAAGGTGATGAAGTTTGTGAATGACAAAACTTGTGGAGATGTGAAGATCCGAGTTAATTATTTTAGCGGAAGACTCTTACTTCCATTTTATTTCATTCTCTTTGTTTAGCAATCTTTCTTTTTCTAGATTTATCTTAAGCATAGGTTGGTATTTGAAAAAAGGAACTAGAATAATGGAAATTAAGCATCATTCTATCTCTTATTTTTTTACTAAATTGGGAATTATGGGGTCCTAATCAACCATTTTGGTTGTTTTATCTTTGGTAACCCCTCCACCCCAATTGGTATAAAATGATAAGTAGAGGGTCTTATTTTCATTATGACATTTCCTATTTTTCTAATATTTTCATTATGCTTAAATTAATTTTTAATAAGGATTCCTTTTGCTTTATTTTGAAAGGATTGCCTAGTAGTTTCTATTCTAGTTTGTAATAGCTTCTTTTTTTCTTTTAATATTATATGCATCTTCTCAAAAAAAAAAAGATCTCATTAGTTGCTTTTTTTCTCTTTCGAGGGACACTGGTGGTAAGCCCCAGCAGTTTTAATTATTTTTAAAGGACTCTAGGTCTTTGTTGGAGAAGTTTAGATTACTATTGGAGATATCCTGTTGCTGAGCTTTTTGAGTAGTAAAAATAATCGACTATGGGATGGAATCAGCTGATTTTAGAAAGGGGCGTCTTATTTCCTAACCATTAGAAGGGTTGGCGGGAAGACCAGCTTTCTTCTTATGCATTCTCTTTCTAGTAATGACATTCCAAGTTCCTAAATGATCATAAGGTTGTGTAGATGAAGGATCAAACTGCTTAATATGCACTAGTATAGTTGGATACACCATAGCTGAAGGTTGAATAGTGCTATCAACACAATGTTGCTTATTCTTGCAAGGGCAAGATTCCATTTTATGGCCAATAATTTCATAATGAAAACAAAGGTGTGAAATGCTCTCATACTCAACTCTTTGAAAAAACCTTCCATTTATGCCTTTAATCCAAAATTTTGTGGAGAGTTTATGAGTCAGATTAATGAGGACACACACTCTAACAAAATATTTATGACCCCAAGAGGTTGAATGTTCATCAATCCAAAGAGGTTCTCCAATTATAGTAGCCAAACATGCAATATTAGAAGGATCCCAATACATCAGGGGAAGCTGAGGAAATCGAACCCAAATTGGTGAGGAAAATCCCTTCATGTCCTCAAGAGAAAAGGATGATGACCACCGATAAAGACTAATAATGCTTCCTGACACAATCCATGGATGACCCCTAAGGATGACATTATGAGCTTGAGGGCTTTGAAAAATACCAATAAAGCAATTTGGAGTAATGTTGATCAAATAAACTCCCCAACATGAGATCATCACCTTGATAGTTCACCTTTGAGCCAAGCAAAAGAAATCTGCTTTCCTAGACGTTTCCCAACTAGGGCACATTCCAATTTAGCTATATTTTCTTAAACCTTATCCAAGTTAAGGCTCAATGAAATACCATCCTCATCAATCACCTCTTATTTGATAATCTTGTCTAATGGAGTATATGAGGGCTTCCTCCAAGCAAAATGACCTAGGTTATGGTCACCAAACACCCTAGACTATTTTGAGAAATCTAGTTTGTGAGAATGGGGCTAAGATTTTGTACCAACTACTCCCAAGGAAAGTGAAGTGGGATGTAAAGCATTAACACAAATATTTGGAGAGCAATTTTCTAGAACTAGTAGATCTTGAGCTATAGTAATGCCGAAGTTAACCCTATTGGAATCCAATCTACCACTATACTCTTAACATAATATAAATTAGCATTAATATTACATTCTGGCACATAAGACCAGCCATGACATCTAGACATGGATTGTTTGGAAAACCCACCTATTGAATGCAATCAGGCATGTTCTGGTCGGGCTTTAACACAAGTTCACACATAAGAATGTCATCCAAGGAAGGTTGTTTGAGATCCATAGAAGAAGCATCAATCGCATAATGTTCTAAATCAACTAAAAGGAAATCATTAATAACCTGTTCGCAAGCTTCAAAATCCTTTTCTTCTAATATATTCCAATAGTTCTCTTTCCTAGTAGCCTTCCTACCATCGCTACGCCCATCAGATTATGGAGAACATCGTCTGCCTCACCTACTTGCCATCTTCAATCCAAAATAGCTCAAGCAAAGGTCATCAACAACCAAAATGAAGTCAGTGAACTCCTTGCTCCCATTATTTAATGTTACTTAATTTCTTTTCCATAGGGTTAAGTGTTATTCTTGTGCCATGATAGGTCGCATAGCCCATGCGTGCACATTACATTATAAAACACATCTAGTGTAGAGTCTAAAATACTTTCCATCATAGTATAACATGCATGCACCTCATTTATTGAAGCATAATCTAGATACCAAAATAATTTAGGTTCCCAAAACTAACCCTTGAATGACCTTTTAGTGGTGCTCTCATAAAAGGCCTAATGATACCTAGGCAGCAGATGCTCATGACACATGATTGGAGATATGAATCAGTTCAGCGCTTTGAAGGGTAGGACAAGAGGCAAGGTAACATTAGGAGACAACACCACCAAAAAAAGTGGTAGGTTCAAGTATGATTAGAAACTAAAAAAATTTTATCATTAAAAATATCTTACAGGTACATGGACTAAAATACAACCTGCTTAGTATTACCTAATTATGTGATAAAGGATTAGATACTATGTTTCTATCCACTAAATATCTGATTAGCTTAAATGGTAAAATCATTTTAGAAGGTAAAATGATTAACAATGTTCATATGATTGATTTAAATAGTGTTGAATATTTAAATATTTTAGGTTATAAAAATATTGCTGATTTATCCTAATTATGGCATAGGTGACTATGCCATGACAGAATGAAAACACTAAGAAAGATAACCCAAAAAGATTTAGTTAGAGGCATACCTAAATTAAATTTCTCTAAGGACCGCCTATGTGATGCATACCAACTTGGTAACTAATTTCAATTAAATTTTAAACTTATTAAAAATGCACTTTAAAACATCCATAGACATCAATAATAATTTTTATACCTCTTAAAAGTAATAAAATGTATAAACTGCATAAAATCTTAGTCATATGTAATTATTTTGTCCCTTTAGTGATGGAACATTTACATTCTTTTTAGGATAACGACTTGTTAAGCAATAAACCTATTATAATATAACTTTATTTATTAACAGTTTGTTTGCAATTAAAATAGAAATTCACCATTTAAACTTTAAAATTACAATAAATTTATAATTAATTAAAACTTAATTATGAAGTAAACTCCTTTGTCTGTAATAATTAGGTGTTAATATAGAAATTTTAATTCTAAGTTACCTATATTATTATATATTTTGCTTCTAGCTCTTAATTTTTATGTAGCAAAATTTTTGAAAAAATTAGGAAAATTGAACCAGCACTACAGTACCATAAAACTAGCTCCATATTGATATAGCTCATTTCAACACCTTAGTGCTACCCCTTGAGCACTTTTGTAAAGAGCTATTTGATTTTGGCTATAGAGCTTAGCACCAAGGCATTATCCATTAGTGTCGTAATGCCACAAAGAGTTAACACTATAATGCCAAATCACTTAATGCTATATGGTAGATAGTTGAGCTAGTGAACTAAAGCGAAAATGGTGAACCCATACACTAGCTCAATAGTGTCGTAGTGCCACCAAGCTAATTCAACGGTGTTAGTTTATTTATTTTGAAAAAAAATAAATAGTAGCCTTATTCATTATACGAAGAGGTTGACACATTGTGGAGTCTTTTTGTCTTAGTGCAAGGGTGAGGGGTTGCTCTTGAGAGGGCGTAGATTGTGTATTTATATGTGGATTGTTGTACTTGTGTGGATCAAAGTAGAGAAGTGGAAAGGGGTTGTATCTTAATTATGGGTCATTCATAAACCTTATTTTACATTATTTATCTTATCTTTTAAGTTTCTTAACTTGTTATTTATTATGTAAAATAAAATGTTTGTTATGTGTAACATTATCTCCATGTGTACCTTAACCTTTCCTTTCAATAAATGATTATTTAAAAGGCTTGCATTACTTAGAGTAGTTTTAATATTTAAACTATTAATGCTGCAACTGATTTTTTCAAGATTCAATTGATTTGTCAAAAGGATATAAATAAATTAAAAACCTAGTGTGATCTGAGCTTCAATAGAGGAATAGAATAATAATTAGATATTTTAAAATGTAGATCTGCCATAACATAGACATATTGTGGTTAATAGTATGGGACCTTAAGGAGACAAGGATCCTAGTTAATTCTCAAATGAGCTTGACAAAGTTTAGTATTTATGTTCTTTTTTGTAGTGATAATATGTAGAAAATCTCGTAGCTTTACAATATTTGCAAAGCTAGTAAAAAAAAGCCTATCATAAGCATAATCAAATCTAATTTTTTGCTAAGATGTTGTTTTTCTTGAAGTGATGTATTTTATAGGATGTTTACTTGCACATATTGATTATTGAGTGATGTTAGTGGATATGTGCTATGATTGTGATTGAGTATGCATGTGTTTATTTTGTGATGATTATGTGATGAATGGTTAGATTTCCTAAGTTAGAACTATCATAACTACTTATTATTAATCTAGTCATATGCATGTTTCTATGCTTATTACAGACTATAATAATAAAGAAGGGAAAATAATATTAAATATTATATTAATAAATTTTTTTATGTGGTTATAAATGCTTAGGCACCCCTTTAAAGTAAAAAAAAGTATGTCAAGCTCTATAGGTTGCTCAAAAATAAACAAGTGCTTTGTACTAATATGAAATATGTAATGTGTTGTGTGTTATGATAAATAATCCATTTTTGTAACCCTAGAAGAATAAAAAATTATCACAGCTTGTGGTAATCACGGCTTCGAGAAGTAAGGAGAGAGAAGGTCCACAAAAAGAGGTAGGATTTTGAAGAACTATTCGGGTGCCAACATTGCAAATGGAAGAAGGTGGCCGGTCATCCTTGGATGATCGGAACACCTCAAACTTATTATCTACCGCGAGTCCAACCCTGTTGGATTCAAAAGGTATATTTTCATTTAATCATAGCATTTCTCGCAATTTTATGAACTCTCCTATGATAATCAGAGAGGGAGGTTTGGTATCATTGAGAAGAAGATTGTTCTAGAGACAGGAAAATGTAAAGAAATTATTTCTGACTTCAACAATAAGACATTCTTAAGTAGGTTAGTCTTTTTCCCCTAAACCTAATGATATGGAAGCTTCTTCTTCGAGTTGAAACGATAATTATCCTTTGATGAATGATGTTGGTGGTGGTAATTTCTCATATGGAATGGATAGTTCTAATGTGTGGATTAAAAAACCACATATTAAAATTAATTTCAATGGAGTTGTTTATGTAAATGAGGATTTTAATGTTTTCAAACTTGATATGAAAAATGAAAAAGCCAATGTTCAAGTTTTGAGAAATTCATTGGTGGTAAAAATTCTGTGTAAGAACTTGCCTATTTCAATGTGCTCTATTTAATTAAGGAAGCAACGGACTAAATTTGGAGGGTTTCATATAACCTCTCTTGGTTTGGATTGGCTTTTGTGTTTTTTTCAAGCCTTCGAAGCAATGGAGGAGGTTCTTAATGAAGGACCTTGGTATGTTGGGGAAATTGTCATTGGTATAGATAAATGGTCACCTAACTTCTCCCCTATCTCCATGGATGGGATTTCTTCTCCCATTTGGGTTTATCTACCTCATTTGCCTCTACATTGTTAGGATGAAAACAATATTACTAGAATAGTTTCTAGAATTGGAACTCCTTTATTATTAGATGGATACATGTTTAGATGGTGAAGAAGGGAATTTTTTAGAGCTTGTGTTAGTATTAAATTAAATTCCAAGCTTCCTTATGGCATTTGGGTTGAAGGTCTTAATGAGAGATTTTTTCAAAGGTTTGAATATGAAAACATTTCATCTCTTTGTTTCAAATGTGGATGGATTGGACATAAAGGTTCTATATGTCCCAATGTCCCTAATTCACTGAATTTGGTTGATAATGAAGTTGCTAAAGGTTCTTTTCAAGTTGATAATAACTCTCATGGGCCTTGGATGCATGTAAAGTTTAAAAATAGAAGAAGAAAAAAAACTTTATTTGATGAGAAGAAAGCTAATTTTCTCTCTAAGAGTAATCATGTTAACATGAATTCGGGTAGTAATCCTGAAGTAATTAAGGAAAATGTTGCTCATATTGTATAAGATAAGATTACTCTAGATCTTGAAGATTTCAATAAATACAGTGTTCTATCTCATGAAGAAAATGATATTATCGTAGCTGAACTAGATTTTGTTAACAATGTTAATGTGGAGAAAATTTTAATTGAAGAATCTGTGTGCAATTCAGTTCAAATTCTGGATAATCCGATGGACTGTTCTAATGAATTGATTGCTGATTAGTTTTTTCATAATCCTGTTCCAAATTCAAAAATTGCAGCACATATCTTGGATGGAGTTAACGAATTTGGAAATGTTGAATAGACATTTAAGGCTGGAATAACATAAATTCAAATTTCAGAAGTTGTACCTGCATGAATTCTGGATGGAGATAAGGAAGTTGTTAATGATGAGACGGCATCTGTTGCTGGGAAATCAAAAGTTCTAAATTCAAATTTTGAATTCAAAGCTGCTCAAATACAGGAGATTGAAGAGGATGTTGTTAATGACATAATTTCCGTTCCTGTTTCTGAATCGAATGGTGAGGATGCTGTTAATGCCAAAAAAAATTTTCTTGTTTATGAATCGAATGGTGATATCCATTCAACTTATAATGTGGAGTCTGGTGTAACTGAAGTTCATTTAGATGGTGCTGAAGAGTTTAATAGAAATATAGAAGCTAATGAAATTGATGTTGTTACTCCTACCTCTGAGGTAAATTTGAATTTTAAAAAGGCTGTGTTAGCCAAAGGGATAACCTCTTCTATTGATTATTCTTCTGGTTCTAAGCACAAACTCTTCAAAGAACTAAAAACATTAGGAACGGTGGAAGATTGTCCTCATAGAAGAAAGGCAGATCTCAGTTCTAAAATAAAGAAGAGGGGTTTCTCCCCTTTAGTTCTTTAAATGATTTCTCATTCTTACATTGGTAGCAACATCGCGGAACTTCTCGGGAGATACTTGATGATGTAAATTAAGATCAAAGAGTATCTCAGATTACTTGTTATGAATCAAGGTTTCGGCTTTTGGAAATGGCACCTAAGGAATCTTTTGGATGTTTTCTTAGGAGTTTTTTATTTATTGGTGAATACTTGTAATTTCTTTCTTAAGTTTTTCAGTTTAGATTGCTTTATTTTAGCATCTTATTTATTTTCTAAACTTATTCTAATTGATTATGGAATCAATACTAGGTCATATTTTTTAACCGGTTGGGAACTCTGGGATACTAATCAACCTAATAGGTTGTTTTATTTTTGGTATCCCCTCCACCCCAAGGGTTTTAAAATAGGAAATAGTGGGTCTCATTCAATTATGGTTACTTTAGTTTAACAAATAAGCTTTCAATAAGGTTTCTTTCCATGTTGGATCAAGAAACCATTAGTTTTTTCTTTGGTTCTAGTTTGAACTAGGTTGTTCTTTCTTTCCTTTATTAATGCAATTTTACATTTCTAAAAAAAAAAAAAAGAACTAACCCTACAAGTTTTGAAAATTCTATTTTTTTTCTATTAAAAAAATATAAAATATAAATATAATTGTATAAAATGTTAAAGTCTAAAAAAGAAAATGAGATGTTCTCCTTAAAAAATAAAGAACAAAAGAAGAGAATCTCCTTCCTTAGGAAATTTTTTCTCCTTTAAGTCCATATTAGAGGATTAATTCAAGCTGAGAGGAGAAGAGAGATTAGAAACATGAAAATCTCATTTCATTTATGAAATACTTGCATCACTATGAGGATAATCCCACTTTTCCTATTGGTGTTAGGAGCCATTATGATGCCAAATATTTCTTAAAAATTCATTTTTTTCATTCATATAAGATTTATATTTAATAATTTAAAATATTTAGATGTTAAGGAAATGATTTTACTTATATTAATTAGGTGCTTGTAACCTATTACATATTCAAATTAACATAGATTTTAAAATGCAAACCTTGAACCTTATTCCAAAATAAGTAATAGACTAGTTATCCTGTATATTATAAATAGATTTTTCGATTCTTCTTTAAATTGGAAAAAGTTAGAGAGAGAAGATCCCAAAATTTTAATTTTTTTCAAATTTTTTCTTCTTCTTTTCATTCGTGGTTTTTTTTCTTAGCACGAAAGATCGACCGTTAGACATCTTTGATGGCCAAAATTTATCTCTTGGATCTCGTGGCACTTCTGGTACATTTGTTTCTTCTCAGCCTGTGATTTCTCTGAAGTTCATTCGGTCTAATTCTTCTCTGGTTATCAGAGAATGAATTGGTGTCAAAATTTAATCATAACCTCCGATTATTGGTAAAGGCAAGCAAATTGTGGAAGAATTTAAGGCGTATACTCCTCATGAGGTTCCTAGAGTAAATAATGTTGAATTATCTTCCTATGATATGATGTTATTTGTTAATAGGTTTTCTAATTCTAAACATATTCCACTTTTGAAGGTGCTCCGTCTGCTCAAGGGAATAATATTTATCCATCATATATTTGTGATATTACTTCAGAGAATGGGAAAGGTCGTGTTTCAACATTGGAAAACCATCTTGGTGTTAAAGAGATGATTAAGCAACATCCTGGAATTCCTTAGTCGAAGCATCCCTATATTATGAACAAACTGGACAATGTATCATTCTTGTAAGAAGATGGATCTGCATTTAAGCTGTTTGAACCCAAAGTTAAAGACAATTTGATGAAGTTGTAATTCTCTATTTTCGTGAAAGTATTTGGTAGATTTATCCCTATAAAGGTGATAGCGAATGAGTTAAGACCTCAATGGTTGTAATTTGGTAAGTTCCATTTAACTATTCTCAACTCGGTTTGGCTGTTATGTTCTTTTTGTACTATTGAATCGATGGAGAACATATTATCTCGTGGCCCTTGGTTTGTGAATGGCCATATCATTGGACTTAATAAGTGGAATCCTAATTTTAATTGTGATTCTCTTAAGGGTCTGTCCTCTCCGATCTGGATTAGGATGCCCAACCTTCCACTTTATTACTGGGATGAAATAAATGTGTCAAGAATAGCTTCTCTGATTGGTAAACTCTTTTTTATTGATGGAGACATGTTTTAATGGGGAAGAAGGGAGTTTGCTAGATTATATGTTCGAGTCGAGCTTGATAGACAACTTCCATTAGTGTTTGGGTGGATGGGGTGAATGGAAGATTTTTTCAAAGGGTGGAGTATGAAAAAATTTCATCCATTTGCTTCAATTGTGGAAGGATTGGTCACTTGATTAATGATTGCAATGTGATTGTGAAGGAGGGAGATATTGGGGGTTTGGGGAAGACTTGTGTTCAACATAAAGATGATGGTGGAGCTATAGCTAATGGTATTATTGCGGATTCTACTTATGGGCCTTGATTATTGGTTTATAACAGAAAAAATAGACGAGGAAATGTGGGTTATTTGAAGAAAGAATTTGTACAAAAGAATGGAGGGGTATTCAAAGCCGGGGATAAAGAAACTGTGCTTGCTGGGATGGACAAAACTCTTACTACTGTGGATATGGAAATTCCTTTGAATGGGGAGGTTCAAGATGAAGATAATTAATTCTGTAAGAATCTTGTAACATAAGTAGTTTTAAATGCACATGTCTAATGAACTCTATCTTTTGGATTAGATAAATCTTGAACTACTGGGGAGGATTTTATGCCTTCTATTGGACATATATTGATGATGGATCTACTCTGAATGGTAAGGGAAACATTGAGGATTTAAGGATTCTTAATGAAGATTATGATCAGGACGTTCTTATAAGGCCTGGTATGTAATTTTTCTCTTCTTCTAAATCAAACTTTTATGAAGAAAACCATTTTGAAATGATGAATTCAATATGTGAGGAGGAAGTTAATTTAGACAAAGCTTTTGTTTCTAATATAATTGAAGTGGACGAAGGTGAACTAGTGGATTATGTGGATCCTATTTATCAAACAAGGAAGGATGGTTTGGTTGTTTTCAGCAAAGATGATGCTTTGGATAACAAGGATGATGTCATTGCTTGCTTTTGTAATGTTGTGTCTGGTGTGCATAAACCTAAACTTATTAAGGAACTTAGGTATCTTGGGCCTTTGAATTCGTCCTCTAGACAAAGCAAGGTGAATTTGAATAAGAAAAGAAGCGGGGGTATTTCCCCCTTCTTGACAAAATGAGTTCCTTAGCCTTTTGGAACTGTAAGGGGGGCTAATAAGGAGGCCTCCTTTTATTTAAAAGAGTTTGTTAAAGATTAGGATGTTCTTTTTGTTGGTATTATTGAGACTAAAATTTCAACTATTTCTAGAGATGATTTTGATAAATTCATGGGAGTAGGTTGGGACTTTCATCTTTTCTTGTCTACTGGGATATCTGGAGGGATCTTGGTATTATGGAGGTATAATTTGGCCTCTTTTACTTTGTTGGAAGCTTCTGCTCAAAGTGTGGTTGGGTAGCTGAAGATTTTTAATAATGGAGTATGGGTGGTCTCTATTGTTTATGGTATTACAGACTTGTATGGAAGAAGGGAGTTGTGGGACTGTTTGGAGCTGCACTTGAGGTTTGAGGTACCTTCCTTGATTGGGGGAGATTTTAACTCCATACTTTCTCAAGATTGTAAGAAAGGTGGAAAGAAGTTCTCTTTTTCCCAAGGGCCTTTAGAGATGAAAGCTTTTACGAACAAAAGTGATCTACATGATGTTGGGATTCTTGGACCGAAGTAAACTTGGTGCAATAATAAGAATGATAATGCTCACATTGTTGAAAGAAGTGATAGGTGCTTATTGAAATCAAAGGCATTTGAATTGGTCCATCAGGCTTCAGTTTGGCACTTGGTCATTGCCCCATTGTATTGAAAATTTTTAACCAAGCCAATTGTAACAGCAAATTTCAGAGGTTTGAAGATGTTTGGCTTTCTTATTCGGCTGCAGCTTGGGTGGTACGAACTTCATGGATTAAACCAGTTAGTGGTGATGATATGGAAATCTTAAACAAGAAATTTTCCAGGGTTCTAAAAACCTTACAATTTGGAGAAAATCAAAGCATCAAAATTTGATAGAATTAAAGGATAAATTGAAGAGATAAATTGATGATCTATAATTGGAGGAATCGGTGGACCAGAACTTTCCAGAGGATAAACTTCTTTTACTCAGGTCTAAAATAAATGAATTCAATTACATTATTGCTCGATTGAGTACCTGGTGGAGGAAAAAGGCAAAGGTTAAGTGGTTAGGTGAACATGACATAAATCCAAGTTTTTTCCAATCTTTTACAAATGGGTGTAGGAATGGCAACCATATTAAGAAAGTGAAGAATGATATGGGCCTGCTGGTGGAGGACTCTGTGAGGCTATTAAGGAAATCTTTTTTAAATTCTTTAGAAATAAGTGGAGGCTTAGAGATTGTTTTTTGAATGGTTGGCCAACGAATCCAATTTTGTTAAGTCAAGAGAATTGTGAAGTCCTTAATGTTGATTTCTTGTTATAAGAAGTGAAGGTAGTGGTTAAAGATCTTGGCAAAAATATTTCTCCTGGTGTGGATGGAATCTCTTACTCATTCATCAATGTGCGTTGTAACATGATTGATTCAGATGTTTGGAATGCTATTTGACTCTTCTATTCTTCGGGTAAGATGTGTTCTAAATGGAAGGAAACCTTGGTAGTTCTTATTCCTAAAATCAGCATTCATCTAGTTCCTTCTAGCTTTTGTCCTATTAGCCTATGCCTTTCCATTTATAAATTTGTTGCCAAAGTTCTTTTAAATAGTTTATTGAAGGTGATTCATTATTTGGGTCTCGATGTACAAGTCGCTTTTATTTAAGGGAGGACTTTATCGGATCATGTTCTTCTTGCCCAAGAACTATTTTATAAACTTATATTTTCTAAATCTGAAAAAGGGTTGGTTGCAGTTAAAGTGGGCACGGAGCAAGCAAATGATAACATGGCTTGGGATACTCTTAGGCAAGTTTTGGATTACTTTGGGTTCCCGAATAAATTTTCTAACTTCTTAATGGAATGTGTGGTTGGCCCTGTGTTTTTAATTCATGTTAATGGGTTTGATTCCAAGTAGGTTGAGGCTAAAAGTGGTATTAGACAAGGATTTCCATTATTATCGTATTTGTTCATATTATGCTCTCAAGTTCTTACTAATGCCTTTTTAACCAAGGGATGGAAATTGGGTTTGAAAGTTGTACCCTTGGCTCCTAAAATTTCTCATTTACTATTTGCTGACGATATTTTTATGTTCTCAAAAGCCAAATTTGGACT
The DNA here is from genome assembly GCF_001605985.2 of Dendrobium catenatum. Taxonomy (NCBI): domain Eukaryota; kingdom Viridiplantae; phylum Streptophyta; class Magnoliopsida; order Asparagales; family Orchidaceae; genus Dendrobium; species Dendrobium catenatum. The sequence goes on along the minus strand of NW_021319778.1, from coordinate 242,776 downwards.
TTTTAGGAAGATTAAGAAAATAATTTCTGATTACATTCGGTGGATGGGACAGCAGGTAAACTTTCATAAGTTGCCTATTCTCTTTGGCAATTATATGGAACAGAGTAGGAGAAGAGCAATTTCTAAGATTATGGGTTTTAATGAAGTTAAAGAGAGGCATTACTTAGGCATCAAAATCACTTTGCGAAGATTGATTGCAGCAGACTTCTTTAATCTTTTGGAGAAATCAGCTTCAAAATTAGAAGTGTGGTGTAATAAATTCATCTTCCTAGCTGGGAGATTGGTGCTTGTTAAATCAGTGATTCTCTCCATCCTAGTGGTTTATTCATCACTTTCTTTAGTTCCTTTGAGCAATTTTGAAAAATTTTGATAAAATGTGTAGGGAGTTCTTATGGAACAAAAAAGATGGAGGTCATGGTTTACACATTGTTGCATGGGAGGAAATTTGTAAAACAGTTTATGCCGGAGGCCAGGGTATTCATTCAGCTGTTTCTATTGTAGGACCTTTGAGAGAAAAGTTTATTTGGGATTTTCTTAACAATCCAAATTCTATTCTTAATAAATCCTTATATGCAAAGTATGGGGAAAATGTTTGGTGTGATGTGGCCAGGTCTAATGCTTCTCCGACTTGGAAGTTATTTGCTAAGTGGATCAAATGATCTTAGACCAATCGTGAGGTGGAGGATTACTTCTGGTTCTTTAGTTAATATTATAAGTGATATTTTTGTATTAGATAGGATCTTTGATAGATGGCCAACCTTCATTGTTTTGGTGGATAAAGAGTTTCCTCCTTTGTTGAATTTTATTTTTTGATGGATCTTAGAATCAGGTGGAGCTCTCTAAATTCTTTGGAAGGGCATTGATTGAAGTCATTCTTCATATTAGGATCTACTCGGAGCTTGTAAAGGATGAGCTGCAACATTTAAATACATTTTTTGAAAAATCAATTGTTGCTTTGGCCACTGTTCGGAGGCGGAAGATCATGTTTTGATACAGAGTTGGAAATGGTTAAAGAAATTAAAACTTCACCCTTGAATTGACTACTTCTGGTGGCGTCTCTTGAAGAATGCAATTCCTACTGCAAGCTTCTTAATGTATAGGAGATTGCTAAGTATCAACCTTTGTCCGAGAGGGTGTGAGATGGTGGAAGATGAGGAGAATGTTGTAGTCAAATTCTCCAAGTTAATTCAAGCTTTTAAATTGGTGAAAAATCTATGGGGCATTCATATTCCAATTTTTACATCATTAAAGGATTGTTTGGAAAATCTGAGAAGGTTAGCAAAAGTGAATCCTTTTATGATAATTTATATTACTCTATGGTGTTTCACTCTTGGAAGAGTAGAAATAAATTTATACTTGAACTCCATGAGCTCGGGTTGGGCTTCAATCTTTTAATGCTATCAGTTTTGCATCAAAATCATCAAATTTAATCTATTTTTGGATCACTGTGGTACTAACTGGTCTACACATATGATTTCCTCATTTTGGCACCCCCCTCCAACTGGATGGATTAAAGTCAATATCAATGCAACTTTACTTCGTTCTAATGAAGCTGGAGTTGGTGGTATATTCAAAGATTATAGAGGGAGATTTTTGTTGGCCTTTGGGTTCAGATGTATACACCGGGAAAATGGTTATTTGGAGTTGTTGGCTTTTCATTCGTTAAGTTAAATTATCAAGGAATGGATGATGTATGCTAAAGGTATCATTATAGAGGGAGATAACTTGAACATCATAAAATATTTACAAAACTCGGTTGTCAAAGATGATTGTGTGTCCCACAATTTTTAATGGGAGGACTTCTTTTTTCTTAAGGATTTTGGAGATTTTTTATATCATTTTGCAAATAGAGAATGTAATAAGTTAGCCGACTTTTGTGCAAACTTCACTTTGAAAGGGGATTTTTTATGGGAACATTTGGATTGTAATAAAGTTCCTCCTATTTTCTTTTCATTGATAAAGGAGGACTGTGGTAGATCTTCTATCACTTAGTACTTTATATTAGGTTTCTTTATTTTTAATGCAATTTGCAGTTCTTCAAAAAAAAACATGATTTTGAAAAATGATAGGTCATGGTTAACTAGCATTCTAGTCTAAGAAGACATAATTCCTCTAGCTTCCTACCCACAAATAATTGTATCTCCTTAGACAAGGTTCAAATATCTATTTTGAGGCATACTTCAGATCAGAAGTGACACTCTTCTGGAATATAATCCTAATCTTCTAATAAATTATCAAATTAAACATAAAACTTCATGTCATCCTAAAATTGTAAAGCCCAAAATATGATAGACTAGAGAACTTTTGAGTTTCTCAAAACCATAATATTCCCCACCTCTCATCCTTTGACTAAGAAATAATTATTCTACCTCAATCCAATCCTATTTTAAGATTCCTTACTTCTAAACCTTGTAAAATATTTTAATAATCTTAAAATATTTAATCACTAATTTTGTCAAGGGTTATCTTAATTGTTTCCCATCTTATGATCTAATTTATCACAGAGACTTGATTTTTTGGAGAACTTATAACCCTAGTAGAAAATTAAACCCTATCTACATTTCTTACGATAGGGGAAAATTCTTTGGAACATATACTATTTTCTAAAATTCCATTTGTATTTTTGAAAACCATTATAGAATGTCATGCTCATCTAGTAAGATGAAATGTTATTCTCTTTGCAATTTTTTATTATTAAAATGATAAAATTTCAAGGGTTTATTTTCATTTTTTAACATCTTTGTAGAATAATATGTTTGCCTCCCAAGATAATATGGTTTTCACTTAGCTAATTTTATTATTTTAAGAAAAAGTTTTCAAATCTCTACATTTGTGTTTAAATCCATTATAGAATGTCATGTTCATCTCCCAATATGGTTTAATATTCTCTATAGCATTTGATGCTACAAAATAGTAGTTCCTTATGAATCTAAGTGGAGGTTTACCTTCCCCATAATGCTTATAGAAAAACCCTAAAAGCTATCCTTCAAAACTAACTGCTAAACCTCTATCACTTGTAAAAGCCCAAATTTGTTCTCAGATCTAGTAGAGAATTTTATTCTTTCTTGTTCATGATAAAGTCCCTTGACATTTTGGGTGATTGATGGGTTTCATTTCTTCTCAAAATCATTAAATGCACATGAAGGAACCAACAAACTATTATGAATTCATTGTTATTGATTTTATATGTATTTTGTGGTGTATTTTGGAGGAGAACACTTAGTGGTGGAACGTTTAATAGAAAGAAGGAGAAAGGAAAGTCCAGAAAAGAAAAAATGTTGTAAAAGATTCTCCTCAAATTGAAGGAATATTGATTCTTTTATCATATTTTTTGTAAGAAGTTCTATTTGTGGTGGCTTTATAGGCATTGATGGTAAGATATGGCTGAACAACATAAGAACTATGGGAGATTAGTTGGCTCCCAAACATGATGGGAAGCCTCAAGTGAATAATAATATTTATAATTTTCTCAAAATTATGAGTTTACTTTATGAAAGTTTTTAAGACCTAAATAATTTTATCATGCACCTTGATGAGTCCAATATGTTAAGCATAATTTAAAACATCAATGAGACACTAAGTTGAATAACAAGTAATAAAAGATTAAAGAGACTAACTCTAATCATTTGATATGGGGTTATAATTTTAGCTTACAAAAATAATATCCCCCTCTTGAAATCTAAAGTGGGTTTCATATGTAGATTTTGGTGGAGAAAAATTTGAGACTAAGAAGATTCCAAAGTTGTGCCTATTAGTCGTAGGTGGCCATCATAAAATAATTTCAATTTTAGCCAATACCAAAGATGATGCTAAACATCAACAACATTTATACCCAATATTGACAAATGTTTTTCTCGTTAATGGTGAAAAAAGATGTCAATAATATACCAATTTCAATGTACATGGTTTATTAGTATCAATGCCTAATGTTGGCAAATGTTAATGCTTGGAATTTCTAGAAGTTAGCTATTTATTGACATCTAACACCAACCCTCTTTTCCATTTGATCTACCGTGTTATGAAGAAAGGTCCAAGTTATATTACCCAAATTCACATATCCTCTAACATCCCTTATTGACCATTGCTTAGTACTCACTAAGGATTGATATCAGACATTTACTAGTCACCTTTATCACTAGAATTTTTTATATCTAATGTCGCCTCCAATAAGAAAATTAATTAAGCTAGACATTCATAATTAACAAACATTTGTCACTCTCAATTTTCATTAATGCCTACCAATATCCTTCATTTTCCAACTGTTGAAGTCTTATGCCTAATAGACCACTAACCACCACCCGACATTTAATACTCTCAATCTATAGTCTTGCAACATCTATTAGTACCAACATAATATGCACTGCATGTTGTTCTTTATTCTTCTCCAATAGCAAAAATGATCGAGAAAACTACCAAGCATCACAAGAAATTCAACATTCCTAGTTAATATTTATCTATTTCCTACAAATGTCCACTATTTGGCATTAACAAAAGTTTAATGCCCAACTTCCTCATTATTGTTCTCCCCTCTCACAAAGACAACAACATGCTATACTACAATGATATATATTAGGCATAAATTATTGCCCAATATCTGATGTTCATAGTCATTCATTGTTAGATTATTGCCAACCTTCGACGTGTGATAGCCATTAATGTTTACAACTCCCATTTTGGTCTCTAATCGCCCCTCCTAAAAGGGAAACAACTGCACTAACCAATGATTATTTCTTCAGTCATGATTTTCTAAGATAACAATATTATGATGCCTTCCAATACAAAACATATGTTAGGCACCAATTTCTGATGTCTGTCTTCATAGTCGATAGTTTTCTAACTTTAAAAAAGAATAATCAAGAAAGCCATTGATCTCTACTTGACCTATGACACTACCTATTAAAAGATGTTACTCGCTTATTAACAACTAAATTCTATTATCTAATGACATCCAATGGCCACCTTCGTGGTTACTAGTTTTACCTCATATATGATGTAAATATACTAGGCAACTAACTATCACCCAATGTACAATATTTCTAGTTGACTATTGTGTAACACTAATTAATGTATGATGTATATAAGCCATCAATGTTTGATGCTCGCCTTCCACATCATTGATCTCCCCTCTCATAAAGAGATGACATACCAATCCATCAACATTTTTTGATGTACGACATTTCAGTCAACCATTGCTTGACGTCTACCAATGTATGACAAGTACTGACATTTGGCACTCCATCTTCCCGATCTTTTAGTACACCATTTTATAAGGAAAGTGGCACAAAATGACCAAGAACCATCAGCTTGAACACCTCATGTCTCCTCCAGCTATCATTACCCAATCTCTATCTCTCTCTCTCTCTCTCTCTCTCTCTCTCTCTCTCTCTCTCCTATTTTTTTATGTAAAAAAGAATCTAATGTCAATGTTGTTCTTTAATTGTATATGTACTAAAATTGTTAGCTATTTCTACCAATTTGAATGCTCTAGCATACTTACTAGATACATATTTGATTTAAAAACATAAATAATAACTGAAGATAAGTTATTATTAGCAATGCTAAAATGTAATATACTCTTTCCATACAAATAAAATTAAATCCAATGTATCAAGCATTGAAAGAAAGAAAATGATGAGAAATAAATGGGTTAATTTTTTAAGTCTATTAAAATGATGCTTCAACTAGTTCTTATTTAATTTATTTTTAAGTTGTTTAATAATTAAATAATTTTAAACATATTATACTTATCTCAACTATCTGAGATTTATTTAATTTAAATCTCTAAGGTAAAAAACTTTTGAAAAATCATTAAAATTGTCTTTTATCATACAATACTTTTTAGACAGTTTTTTGTTTTAACCGACTAAAACTTATACTATAGCCTATGTATTATAAATGTTTACATTTTCAAAGACCTACAAGTTCTTAGAAGTAGAAAGAGAGACATTCAGTCATTCAACATTATTTTTTTTAGGCGAGAGATGAATTTAAAGTAAGTATTTGTTTCAAAATTTATTTTAAGAGTGAACATATTTAGAAAAAATAAAAATACAAAAATAAAAAATAAAACTTAAGAAGTGTTGTAATGTACGGGAATTAATCACCAGAAACAAAGTTTTATCTGATCTGATGCTAATGCCCCACTTTCTCCATTCCATCCTCACAGCTGAAATAAGGCTGAAAACATCTATGGGAAAATCCTTCGCATCCCATCGCTTTCCCTTCTCTAGGAGGCAAACATTAATCCTGTCTATCGACAACCGACAAGTAGCCACAGCACCATCGTAACCAGAGCCCACAACAATAGCATCATAACTTTCATCACATGACATTCTGTCTCCCTCTCCCTTTCTCTCTCTCTCTCTCTATGTGTGTGTGTGTGTGTGTGTGTGTCTAAGTCTCTTCTGAATATATCTAGATATGCAATTGAATTATAGCCTTGAGACTAAGTAAATTTACTTGTTCTGCAAGAAAAGTATGAAGGGTTGACTATAATTATAGAAAGAAATTTAGGTATGTTAGGTAGATCAAAATTTCATTATGGAGATTTGCAAATTTGTTGACTGTATTTTGAGATAGATGTAATTTAAGTTAATTGATTATTTTATATTATATTTATAATAAAAGAATTTTAATAAATTTTAAATTAAATATTATAAATATTAACCAAAATATTCTTCTAAACAAAAATTTTTCCTCTGAAAATGATTTTTTTTTATTATAGGAAATATAGGGTGCTCACAATAGTCAAAAGTCATTAATATCCAACATCCCACCATTTATGACCAATATTAACATTCAACACGCAATATGAGATGGCCAACACAAACGATCGTTGTTACTTCGCATACATTATCAAGGTAGGATTAAAAATAGGCTTAAAATTTTCCCAAAAAAAAAAAAAAGCTTAACATATATGTATTTAAATTTAGAAATTTATTAAAATTAATGTCTATTATTGAAATATAATTATTAATAGTTTTCTATCTTAGCATGTTTCTAGTATTGATGGCAGTTTAGATAAGGAGTTTAAATAAGTTTTCAAGGTCGAGTAATCTTTGGCTTGAGCTTAAGCTTGTTTAATTAATTGAATTAGAGCTTGAGCTCGAGATTTATTCAACGAGCTCATTTATTATGACAGAGAGAAAATGATTATGATTTATGCAATAATAATAATAAAATGTTAAAAAGAATAAACAATTACAAAAATAAAATAAAGAACACTTAATACAAAAAAGTGAGATATAGTTTTTAAACTTTTTCAACTTTATACTTAAAATTTTGAATCCTAATATTTTTTAGCGTATTTTATATTAATATGTTTTAAACAAACCAACTCACGAGCTAACGAGTGTAGTCGGGGATAACTCAAGTTTAGCTCGTTAGCACTTCAAGCTTGGCTCACAAGCCATTTTTTTATCCTAGCCCAAGTCGGCTAACAAACAACTTGGTTGACTTACACCCCTAGATTCAATACAACATTCTTAATAAATCACTTTTTATATTTTAATAATCACATATATCTTAATAGTTGTTTAACAAGTAGTTAAAGGATGGTGATAGAAGTACTCACCCTCAAGAAAGGCCCACAGTAAAGACTCACTTAATGATCTAAAGGGCACCACTTGTCTGGAACTCAGATGAGAGCTCCCCACATGTAATCAATAGGCATTACTTGCCCTAGCTTACCAAGAAGCTTGCTTGTAAGAGAAAAAATGCTAAGTCCAAATTATATATATTATGATATTTGTACCATTAATCCTTATATTTTTATGCAACAAATAGGATAAAAATCATAAAAATTAGACCAGTGCCGCAATGACATTCCTTTTTACAGCACTATAGTGCCACCACTTCATCATAGTAGCATTGAGGCCTTAAAAAATTTTCTAGAGAGCTTAGCATCGAGGCACTATTTAGAAAGCACTAGAATTCAAGATCTAGGGCTGCAGTGCCAAATAACTCAGTATCATGGAGGAAGAAAGTTAAATTTGTAAACAAATATGGTTAATGGTGAACCAATAGGTCGGTCAAGTGGCACCAATTAAGTTATTTTGTAGAAGCATAAATAATAGCATTATGTTTCATCTAATAAGGTTAGCATTTTGGGGAGATGTATGGGTGTGTGTGTGTGTGTGTGTGTGTGTGTGTGTGTGTGTGTGTGTGTGTGTGTGTGTGTGTGTGTGTGTGTGTGTGTGAGAGAGAGAGAGAGAGAGAGAGAGAGAGTATTATGAAGGGGAATTAGCTCTTGTGTACTTGTTTGGTGTCTTTTAATGGTGTAGATCAAAGAGGAAGAGTTTAAAAGAGTTTATACTTTGGATATGGGTCTCTTCTAATCTTTCTTCTATCAATTATATTTTTCTTTGTAGTTTGTATTAAGTTTTTTAGTAAAATGAAACTGTTTGTCTATGTAATTTTATCTCCTTGTGTAGCTAACCAATTAATTCCAAATCTATAATTATTTAAGAGCCATGAATTGATAGAGTATGTTTGATCTTTATAAATTACTAAAGCTATTTTTTATCCCTCAATGATTCATTTAGTTTTTATTTAGGACATGCAAAAGCCTAATATCTAATGTGATTTAAGCCTTGATAGAGGAGTAGAAGAATAACTAGGGGTTATGAAACCTAATTTTTTTATAGCATGGACATATGATGATTAGGGTTATGGGATCTTAGTTAGATAGTTTAAATAGAGTTAGGAGGAATTTGAGCCAATACTTCAACAAGCTCGATAGAGGTGAAGAGTACATATTCTCTAATTCATAACAAAAATATGCATAAAACCACTCATATGTATTCATTATTTTTAAATATCATGGGTTCACAAATGTTATAATTATTAGATATATCTTCCATAATTGTAGCTATTTATTTTAATTTGCACAACCTATTTTAAATTATTATTCTAGATAAAAAGAGTTGTATTTTTAGACAGTACGGTATTGAATTTAGGAAATTTCAAAGCTCCATGTTGAAATGAAACTCTTCTAATCACTTTATTACTTGATAAGACATGTGCACTTGCATACAACATGATTTACATCTTTAAAAATTAAATTATTTTTAGAGGCCGATTAGGGTGTAAGGAAAAAAGACGTATTAATTTTTTGGCTCCAATGCGGGGGAACACTAATTAAATTAATTATCTTATTTTTCATTTTCTATTCTAAACAAATGGTTAATTTAATCAAGTTTTAGTTTTATTTTACCTCCTTAGTGATGCCTTTCTTACATTTAATCATTATTGTTTAGAGTTTTACATATATTATATTAAGTTACTTACTATTGCATGCATAGTTATAAACAAATAGTAGAACTTTATTTGACAACTTAATGGAAAAGACCTTAAAAATTTAGAAAAGATAAAAAATTAAAAATGGATGAACAAATTCCAAAAAATGATTAGTCTATACAATTTAGTGACTAAACTAACCCTATAGTTGAGGAAGTTCATCAAAGCATAAATAGACCTCGTATTCAAGTTAAGAACTTTTTATTGAAATCTATAATAATTCAAACGGTGCAAAACTTTCAGGTTAGGGGAACTCCAATAGAAGATTAGGAACTCCAATAGAACATCTTAATCTACATATAGCTAATTTCCTTGAATAGGTGAAACCCATAAATAATAAGATGTTTCTAATAATGCTATTCGACATATGTTATATCATTTTTATATATAGATAAATCTAAGATGTAGTTAAATTCATTTCGCCCAAAATTAATTACAACTTGAAATGATTTAGCCCATAAATTTTTAGCTAAATATTTTCTCCCATCCAAACTTATTAATCATAGAAATGATATCACCTCATTTATCCAGATAGCTGAAAAATCTATCAATGAGTCATAAGAGGGATTTAAAGAACTCCTTAGGAAATATCATTACCATTTCCTCTCTAATTGGCTAATCATTCAAACCTTTCATAACGGCCTTATAGGTTCCCTTAGATCAATCATTGATGTTGCTTCTAGTGGCACTCTAATGTTAAACCCCTTTGAAGAGGCATATGCTTTGATTGAGAAGATGGCTACCAATGACCTTATTTTTATATGAGGTCAATTCATCATATTCAAAGCCATAGGGTATGGAAATCCTTTTATAACTGGATGTCTTAGTGGTAGAAACACTAGGTGTAGCCTTTAAAATTTGACCTAGCCTATTGCACATTGATCTATCACATCTTTAGAATTTCATAGTGGTTATTGGAAGCCTTTGTGCCCTTATAATCATCAAACCCATAAACCATAAACTTAAAAATTTAAACTTCTTCATTTTTCTATATCAAACCACTAATTATGGCATATTGACAAAACCTCATTCAAAACCTTGTGAAATGGCTTAAAGTATTGTTTATAATCATCATTTGGATGATTTGAATTGACTAGGGCGCATATTTTCCATGGTTAATCTACATTGATTATTTGACTTTTAAACCCCTTAAACCCTAAATTCTAAGCCCATGCATGAAAAATCATTCAAACATGGATCCAAATGTTAGAATTAATTCCTAGGACTCCTTAAATCATTATTGATCATTTATAAATCCACTTGGACCCATGATTGACCTAGGCCAACCATGATTAGTCAAGTTGACCATACGACTCAAATTTGACCTAAAATACAAACTCCTCTACCTACTTCATTCTAAATCTTACCAATACATGATTGTTAGGTGTAATTTATATTTATTTTTATTATGGTAAATTCAAATAAAGATGTGTGTTTTAGTTGATGTTTTGAAGGAATATAAATAAAATTACAAAAGTTAAGAACCAACTCCATAGCACCAAAACTATCAATATTGCAACATCTTCAATTCTTCGATGCCAGAATAGAACAGTGTAATGCTAGAGACTAAAGAAATTCATTTAATTCATAGCGATAGTAAAACAAAGGTAAGCACCACAACACAATAAGTGAACATTACATAAAAGAATCTTCAAAACAAATATAAATAATTCAACATTGAAGTGCCATCCTCAGAAGTATTGTAATGCCATATGACGTAAGTGAGTATTATAGTGTCATAATGGAGCAGTTAGTGAAAAGAAGAATCACACCAAATCAATTAAGGTTTGCAGTAGATTGGTAAACAATAATGCTATGTAAGCTCAACTATGCAACGGAGCATATTCAATAAAGCTAAGGTACTAGTTCATTTAGTCATAATATGGCACCACCCTATCGAGTGTCATGACACCTGAGTCTATTTATATTAGGTATAAATAAATTTTTTTTTTAATTTTCTTTAGAAAGGGGAGCAGATAGAGCCAAGATGAAAGAGAGGATAGTGACTAACAACCTTGTAGATAGTAAAAACACACTTAGGAGTTGATTGGAGTATAAAGAGCAAGGGTATAAGGGTATATTAACTTTGGAAAGAATCTATTTGAAGGATCTATTTGGGATTCTTTATTTTAGGTGTTATTTTCATCATTCTTTTTTTATAATATTTTCTTGAGTAAGTAATGGAAAATGTTTTATAAAAATTTATTTTTAGGGCTGGCTAAACACTAGTTTTTGGACTGATGATATGAAAATCTATTTATGTCTTAATATATAATCTTAAACAAGCATATGAATTATTATTTTCAATATCTCATATGCTTAATTTAATTAATGTAATATATATGTATAAATTTAAATTTTAGTATGATTCATTACCTCAATAAAGGAATATTAAAATATTTAGGAGTATTAAAATGAAATTTTTTTCATACCTACATATAGGATGATTATAATTTTTGGGTCTATAGAGATATAATAACTTTAGAGAAGTTATAAACCTTTCTTAACACCTTTATAAGGTTAAGAGAGATCTAAAGGTGCATAAGCTCTAATTCATAACTATTATAAATGACTCTGCTTAGGAGAATAGAAATTCATTCAACATCATTAGTAAAAAATATATGTATCTTTGGTTATCTTCATTATTTTTTATATTTCTTAGAAGTTATAGTAACCCTTTATTTTATTACTTAGAAAAAATTTATCAGTTTGAGTACATAGTATTAGAGTCAATTATTGTTCTCATATTTCCTCATATATTTGACACTCTTATCGTAATAATTTATTAGTTGATATACACGTGCACTTGTATTATTTAGGAGCATTTAGCATAGTAAGAAAGTATAAACACCCGATGAAATTTTTAGCATTATTGCCAGGAATGTAGTGAGTGCTTTTATAATTATTTCTTTATAGTTAAAAAAAGTTTTCAAATTTAATTCAACAATGATTTTGTATCTTATTTAGTAATTTTTATTTGTTTGAGAAGTTATGAATATGTGACTATTTATTTTTATTTTTTTGCATTTTTTATTTTTTCTTATTTAGTTTCATTTCAATTCTTTTTATTATTGGTGTATACCTAATATATCTAGTTAGGACCCTTGTTTTTAACATAGAAATATAATGGAATTTTATAAAAAAATTAAAAAACTAAAAAGACTTTAGGTATTATAATGGCTGAACTAAATCTTGATTGAGACCATTCTAGACCTCTTAAGGAGTATGTAAATCCCTTAGTAGATGAAATTCAAAAAAGTATCAACCAACCTACTATCCAAGAAAAAACCTTTTTGGGTAGCAATTTAACTTTGCCTATCATTATTTCTACTAGTTTGAAAAATGATTATAAAGGTAGTAAATTAGGGTTCTAGGTTATTATAAGAAAGATTTTAGATGAACCATAGTTGACTTCAAAGGAATCAGCCCATCTTTGTGTATTCATAGGATTTTAGTGGAGGAAAATTCCTTACCAAAGGCTGACCCATAAAGATAATTAAACCCATCTATAAAGGAGGCAGTTAAAAAGGAAATGCTTAAATGGTTATATGTTGGGGTCGTTTATCTTATTTTTTATAGTGCTTGGGTTAGTTCTATTCATTATGTTCTTGAGATTCATGGTTTGACTACTTTATCTAACGAATGTAATGAGTTCATTTCCACTAGATTATTATTGGTTGGAGAATTTATATAGACTATAGGAAGCTTAACAAAACCTTTAGGAATGACCATTTCTCTTTCGATTTCTTTACCAAATGTTAGATAGGTTGTCATGATACTCTTTCTATTATTTTATAGAGGGATACATAGGGCTCCACCATATTTCTATAGATGTGGACTAGGAAAAAACCATCTCACCATTCCTTATGGGAGCCCTTTGATCTATGTAATTCTCCTATAACTTTTTAGTGATGTATGATGTATATATATATATATATTTAATAGAGTAGTTCATTAAAAAATTTATGGATGACTTCTATTTTTGGCACTACTATTGATTATTAACTTGATAATCTAACCACTATGCTTAAAATATGTTTGAAAACAACTTTGGTGTTGAATTAAGAAAGTTGCTAATTTATGGTGATTTATGGTATAGTTTACAGAATATATTCAAGATGGGTTTAGAGGAAAATAAGGCTAATTTCTAGTTTATGAAGGCTCTTGTGTATACATATCACTGTGCAATCAAAGTTTTTGTGAAAAAAGGATACAAAACCTATATAGGTGAAGTGGATACTTTTGTTGTAAGAATTTGATGTAGAAATCTTAGACAAGAACTAAACTCAAAACCATATTGCTTCTCTTCTTTTAAGACATATTTAAAGAACATACATATTATAAAATTTATATTAATGCATTTTTTCTTTGATGAACAATAGCTTCCTATACCTATGAGTACATTTCCTTGGTATGCTGATATTATCAATTTTTTTTCAAGTGGCATGATTCCTTTTAACTTATCATCTATTCAAAAGTATAGGTTGCATGACGCAAAATATACATTTTGGAATGAGCTATATTTATTTAGAGATTGTAATGATCAAATCATTATAAAATGTGTCATTGAGGATAAAATTAAACATATAATTAGAGTGTTCCATGATTCATGTTATTGTGGGCATTTTGAAGGATTTACAACTGCTTCTAAAATTATACAATCAAAATTCTACTAGCCTACTTTATTCAAGATGTTAATACAACAACAACAACAACAACAACAATAACAAGCCTTTATCCCACTACGTGGGGTCGGCTACATGAATCCTTTATCTCCATTGTGTCATATTAAAAGTCAAATTCTCGTTTAAATCTAATAAAGAAAGGTCATGCTGAATATTTTCTAACCAAGCCTTTTTAGGTCTACCCCTACCTTTCTTAACATAAGTCAAATATAATACCTCTACTCTCCCAACCGGGTCATCGAAAGGCAGCCGTTTTATGTGACCAAACTATTTAAGGCGACTCTCTCTTGAAAGTGCTCAGATGACACTAGAAAGTGCTCTGATACCACTTGAAAGTTTGTTAGGGATGTTAAGCCCTATAGAACTGGACCAAGGCTAAACAAAGAGAGTGGTGAATTGGTAAAGAAGAATCTTTAAACAAAGTACAAACCAAAATCACCACAATAAAAACCAATGCGAAAATTAAATGCTGAAGAAAATAATAAGAAAGAACACACTGGATTTATAGTGGTTAGGTCAAACCTTGACCTACGTCCACTCCTTGGAGGCACCCTCCAAGTATTGCACTAAAACAAGTGTCTCTCCTTTAGCCCCCATAGCTAGGCGGAGAAGCCCTTACAAAATCACTTCCACCTTCCTCGGTGCGGCGGAGTTGTCGGGTCCTTTGACACCAAAGTGAACTTCTTCTTTGGTGAACTTCCCTCGAGACAAGCCTTGAATCCAATAGTATTAAGATGCAAGCCTGCCGGAGCAACCGTTTGGAATACCCCTCCACACTCCCTTGAGTCCCCCCTCATAGGATCTTCTCCCTCTCTCAGACTTCACCCGTTCCTCACTCCCTTTCAAATTTTATCTTCAAGTTTCCTCTACAAGAACGAAGCTACAATGGCTGCCAAAGACACTTACAAAGTGTCATGTCATAGCTTAAATAGAAGAGTTAAAAATGAGCTCATTAAAGCAAGTTGCCGACTTTACCATCCAAGATGATAGACATATCGTTCTGGCCGATTAGTTCAAATATGAGGAAAATCGTCCTGAATATCGCCCTGAAATGAAGCTGGCCGATATCTAATCGGCCCGGACGATATTGTGATCAACCCGGATGAAATCACCAATAATTACTTTCCAAAATTGCCAGAGAAATTTTGAAAAAATTATCCTAAATCGTCCTGGCCAATATTTTATAGTCCAGGCCGATCCACTAGGCCAATGTCCAAAAATAAGTATTTCCTAAGTAGATCTGGCGGCAGATTCTTTCTGAATTGAGCCTATCATCCTGGCCGATACAAAGTCATCCAGGACGTGTTTTGAATAATGACGGATGTTTTAATGAGGATGCCCTAATTAGGGTTTCTGCTTTTGAACAGATCATCCCGGCCAATATAAATATCATCAAGAATGATGTTAACAAAAACAATAAACTCTAGGAAACAGTTAGAAACTCTTATACGTTACAAAGCATCAGGAGCCACAATAAATACAATAAACTCAAGAAAGGAAAAAGGGTACAAACTTACTCAGACCTAGTCTACCCAATCTTGAGCTGGTTCCAAATTGCAGTCTGATCGTGTGGACTTGAAATGTCAGTATGTAAGGCACTCATAGAGAAATAAGATTGTTTGCTATTATCAAAATCATAAATCATAAATCCAGAACAATCTCCCCCTTTTTGATGATGGCAAACATTTCAATTTGAACTTTCAAAAAGTAATATTTTCTCCTAATCTCCCCCTCACTAGGATAAACCTTTTTTAAAAAATAGGGGAGATAAAAATATTTTTGTTGTTTTAATTTTTTTTGAAAAGAAAAAAAGGATACAAGTTCAATAGTACATTCTCCCCCTTTTACATTATCAAAAATAGAGGAGGCACAAACAAAAACCAAAACAAACAGAAGACAAAAACATTCTCTGATCTAGTGAAAAAAAAAATAAATATTCTTAAAATGAGAAAGTTACCTCTTAGTTTTAATCAAAAACTTAGTAGAACTGGATTGACAATGCATAGCCCAGAAAAGGTTAGAAATCCAAAATTTGATCATCCAAACTCAAGTTCTTTTAAAAAGCTCAAAAACTTTTTAATTCAATATCTAATTCAAAGATTAAATTAGAGAAAGAAATAGTTATTTTTCAAAACATCTTCCATAAAATATATCTAATAGAAGATTAATGCATGAATTATTGAATTAGGAATCAAGATTTTCAAACTCAAGTATCGAAAATATCAAGGGTTTTCTTAAGCTTTAAGAAGTACAAGAATGGTAAGCATTAAAATTTGTGGGCTCATTTTATGCCTCTTGATAATTGGTTGGCGCACTGCGCATCTTTTGATACACTTTGTGTATTTTACTTTTCAATTTGGCGTCTTTGCGCATCTTTTATTTTTGGCATCATTGACCAATTTTTTTTTGAATATGCTACCTTTCTTAAATCTTAAAAAACAAAAGTAAACCCATCCTAGTGAAAAAGCGAATTTCTTGATTAAGAAAATTATAAGTTAGATTCAACAACTTGCAAAAGATTCCTATGTGATAAATAAAATGTAAGGAGATAAAAAAAATTAGTTACAAAAACCAATTTAAAAGATGAAGAAGATTTTAAATCAAAAGTAGAATAACCCCTTTTAGGAAACAAAGATTGAGAGTAGAAAACATGAGTTTCCTTCCTTTGACTGTTTTAGAGAAGTCAAACACAACTTACCAAAGATTTCAAGAAAAAATAGGAAGTAGATTTTTCATTTTTAGAAAAGTGAATGCGTGTGTTAATCAGAAAAAAATTTCATGAAAATGAAAAAATTTCAAAGAATAAACAAAACAAAAATACAAAATAAAAATTAAAAACATAAAAACAAAAACACAACACAAAAATACGAAAGGCTTTTAACCATTATCTCTCTCCTGGTCCGATGTTTTAGAAACCAGATTTGCCCATGAGATTTTTTGCCTTTCATTATTTCCCCAGTTTAAATTTTGCTTCGCCTTGCCCTTTTCTTTCGTAGGAAGAATTTTTAAATTAGGGCACTGATTTTTCATATGTCCAGTCTTCGTACATCGAAATCAAATAACATTAGAAGGAATATGAACATCCTTACCATTTTTACCTTTTTTTCACTTTTGCTTATGCTTTGGTGAGCTTTGTGATTTGCTTGACAAGTCATTGCATTTGTCACCAACTAAGCTATCTCTTTCTGCATCTTCAGCTTTTAGAACAATCGTTTCACCTGCATCCAAAAGTATTTTACCCAAACTTTGCTCGTAGGAAATGAGTGAGCCAATCAAATTATCAAAAGATTAATCATTCAAATCTTTTGATTCACAAATAGCAACAACTTTGGCATTAAATTTTTCAAGTAAACAGCGAAGAATTTTGTTAACTTTTTTAAATTTTGAAAATTCTTTTCCTAAGGAAAGTAATGATGTTACAATTTGAATGAACTTGGTATACATGTCTAAGATTGTTCAAAAGGTTTAATGGAAAATAGTTCAAAATCATGCATTAACATATTCAACTTGGATTTCTTGATTTCACTAGTGCCTTCATATATGGTGTGTAGTTTATCCCAAACTTCCTTACCAGTAGTGCACGTAGATACTAACATGAAATCTTCAGAATTTAAAGCACAGAAAAAGCAATTTAAAGATTTTGCATTCAGTTGAGCATTTAGTTGTTCTTCCCTGTTCCATTGATTAAAATGAATATCAGTTTTAATTCCATTAACAATACGTGATGGTGATCAATAACCAGTTAAAATCATATGCCACATGCGAAAATAAATCGATTGCAAGAAAATAGACATGCGAGTTTTCCAAAAATCAAATGACATATTTTTCAAAATAAAGGTGGTCTGATGATTGAATAACCTTCCGCAAAAGCTTTCAAAAACTTATTTTATGAATCCTGCTCTGATACCACTTGAAAGTGCTCAGATGACACTAGAAAGTGCTCCGATACCACTTGAAAGTTTGTTAGGGATGTTAAGACCTATAGAACTGGCCAAAGGTTAAATAAAAAGAGTGGTGAATTGGTAAAGAAGAATCTTTAAACAAAGTACAAAGCAAAATCACCACAATTAAAACCAATGCGGAAATTAAATGCGGAAGTAAATAATAAGAAAGAACACACTGGATTTATAGTGGTTCGGTCAAACCTTGACCTACGTCCACTCCTTGGAGGCACCCTCCAAATATTGCACTAAAACAAGTGTCTCTCCTTTGGTCCCCACAGCTAGGCGGAGAAGCCTATACAAAATTGATTTATAAATAACAATGACTTTAGTATCAAATCTATCTAATAGACAACGAAGAATTGTTGAATCTGTATCCTTTGTCTTTTATCTTTTCTTTCAAAAAAATTAAAAAAAAAATATTTTTTATCTCCCCTATTTTTTAAAAGTGTTTATTCTAGTAAGGGGGAGATTAGAAGAAATTGCTTTTTTTGAAAATTCAATTTGAATTGTTTGCCATCATCAAAAAGGGGGAGATTATTGCGGATCAATGGTATGTGATTTTAATGATAGGAAACATTTTTATTTCTCTACGACTGCCTTATGTACTAACATTTCAGGTTCACACGATCGGACTGCAATTTGGAACCAGCTCAAGATTGGGTAGAATATGTCTGAGTTAGTTTGTACACTTTTTCCTTTCTTTAGTCTATTGTATTTGTTGTGGCTCCTGATGCTTTGTAATGTATAAGGATTTCTTATTGTTTCCTAGAGTTTACTATTTTTGGTAGCATCATCCGGGATGATTTTATATCGGCTTCGACGATCAGTTCAAAAGCAGAAACCCTAATTAGAGCATCCTCATTAAAGCAGCCGTCATTATGCAAACACATCATCCTGGATGATTTTGAATCGGCCAGGATGATAGGCTCAATTTAGAAAGTTTCTGCTGCCAGATCTATTTAGGAATTACTTATTTTTGGACATCGGCCTGGTGGATCGGCCTAAACTATAAAATATTGGCTAGGATGATCTAGGACAATTTATCCAAAATTTCTCTAGCAATTAAGGAAAGTAATTAATGGTGATTTCATCCAGGCCGGTCACAAGATCGTCCAGGCCGATTAGACATCGGCCAGCTTCATTTCAGGGCGATATTCAGGACAATTTTCCTCATATAAGAACTAATCGGCCAGGATGATATGCCTATCGGCCTGGATGATAATGTCGACAAATTACATTAATGAGCTCATTTTTAGCTCTTATATTTAAGCTATGACAAGGCATTTTGTAAGTGTCTTTGGCAGCCATTATAGCTTCGTTCTTGTGGGGAAAACTCGAAGAGAAAGCTTGAAAGAGAGTGAGAAACGGGTGAAGTCTGAGAGAGGGAGATGATCCTATGAGGGGGGGCTCAAGGGACTATGGAGGGGGATTCCACATGGTTACTCTGGTAGGCTTGAATACCATCAGATTCAAGGCTTGTCTTGAGGGAAGTTCACCAAAGAAGAATTTTAATTTGGTGTCAAAGGACCCTGCGACTCTGCCGCACCGGGGAAGGGGGAAGTGATTTTGTAAGGGCTTCTCCGCCTAGATGTGGGGGCTAAAGGAGAGACACTTGTTTTAGTACAATACTTAGAGGGTGCCTCCAAGGAGTGGATGTAGGTCAAGGTTTGACCGAACCACTATAAATCCGATGTGTTCTTTTTTATTATTTGCTTCAGTATTTAATTTCTGCATTGTTGGTTTTGATTGTGGTGAATCTTGTTTTTGGATTTAAGATTGTGTTTATTTTAAATACTGATTCACATCTCTATTTCATTATTAGCCTTGGGCCAGTTCATAAGGGCTTAACATCCCTAACGAACTTTCAAGTGGTATCAGAGCACTTTCTAGCGTCATCTGAGCACTTTCAAGTTGTATCAGAGTTGGATTCATAAAATAAGTTTTTAAAAGCTTTTGAATTTCGATTCATGGCTAATTTTATAAATTATAATATTGCGAAAGGTTATTCAATCACCAGACCACCTTTGTTTGAAAATATTACATTTGATTTTTGGAAAATTCGCATGTCTATTTTTTTACAATCAATTGATTTTCGCATGTGGCATATGATTTTAACTGGTTATTCATCACCATCACGTATTGTTAATGGAGTTAAAATTGATATTCCTTTTAATCAATGGAATAGGGAAGAACAAGTAAATGCTCAATTGAATGCAAAATCTTTAAACTTCTTTTTCTATGCTTTAAAATCTGAAGATTTTATGTTAGTATCCACGTGCACTACTGGTAAGAAAGTTTGGGATAAACTACACACCATATACAAAGGCACTAGTGAAATAAAGCAATCCAAGTTGAATATGTTAATGCATTATTTTGAACTATTTTTCATGAAACCTTGTGAGACAATCTTAGAGATGTATACTAGGTTTATTCAAATTATAACATCATTACATACTTTAGGAAATGAGTTTTCAAATTTTGAAAAAGTCAATAAAATTCTTCGTTGTTTACTTGAAAAATTTGATGCTAAAGTTGTTTCGATTTGTGAATCAAAAGAATTGAATGATTATTCTATTGATAATTTGATTGGCTCACTCATTGCCTACGAGCAAAGTTTGGGTCAAAGACTTTTGGATGCAGGTGAAATGATTGTTCTAAAAGCTGAAGATATAGAAAAAGATTGCTTAGTTGGTGATGAATTCAATGACTTATCAAGCAAATCACAAAGCTCACCAAAGCATAAGAAAAAGTGAAAGAAAGGTAAAAATTATAATGATGTTCATATTCCTTTTGATGTTATTTTCTTTCAAAGTTAGAAGATTGGACATATAAAAAAGTAGTGCCCTAATTTAAAAATTCTTCCTATGAAAGAAAAGGGCAAGGCGAAGCAAAATTTAAACTGGAGAAATAATGAAAGGCAAAAAATCTCATGGGCAGATCTGGTTTCTGAAGCATCAGACCAGGAGAGAGATAATGGTTAAAAGCCTTTCATGTTTTTGTGTTGTGTTTTTGTTTTTATGTTTGTTTATTTTTATTTTGTGTTTTTGTTTTTTTATTCTTTGAAATTTTTATTTTCGTGAAAGTTTTTTTTTGATCAACACACACATTCATTTTTCTAAAAATGAAAAATATACTTCCTGATTTTTCTTGAAATCTTTGGTAAGTTGTGTTTGACTTCTTTAAAACAGCCAAAGGAAGGAAACTCATGTTTTTTATTCTCAATCTCTATTTCCTAAAAGAGATTATTGTACTTTTGATTTAAAATCTTTTTCATCTTTTAAATTGGTTTTTGAAACTAAATTTTTTATCTCCTTACATTTTATTCATCGCATAGGGATATTTTGCAAGTTGTTGAATCTAACTCATAATTTTCTTAATCAAGAATTTACTTTATCGATAGGATGGGTTTACTTTGTTTTTTAAGATTTCAAAAAGGTAGTATATTAAAAAAATTGGCCAATGATGCCAAAAATAAAAGATGTGCAATGATGCCAAATTGAAAAATATACACAAAAGTGTATCATAAATCAAAAGATTCTCAAACAGCGCCATTCAAATTGACAAGAGGCATAAAATGAGCCCATAAAATTTAATGCTTACCATTCTTGTACTTCTTAAAAGCTTAAGAAAACCCTTGATACTTTTGATACTTGATTTTGAAAAGCATGATTCCTGATTCAATAATTCATGCATTAATCTTCTATTAGATATAATTTATGAAAGGAGTTTTGAAAAATTAATGTTTCTTTTTCTCGTTTATTCTTTGATTTTGATATTGGATTAAAAAGTTTTTGAGCCTTTAAAAGAACTTGAGTTGGGATTATCAAATTATGAATTTCAAACTTTTTCTGGACTATGCGTTGTCAATCCAATTCTACTAATTTTTTGAATAAAACTAAGAGGTAACTTTCTCATTTTAAGAATATTTGTTTTTCACTAGATCACGAAACGTTTTTGTCTTTTTGTCATTTTGTTTTTTGTTTGTGCCTCATCTCTTTTTGATAATGTCAAAGGGGGAGAACATAATGTTAAATTTATATCCTTTTTTTTTCTTCTCAAAAAAATTAAAAACAACAAAATATTTTGTATCTCCCCTATTTTTTAAAAGAGTGTATTCTAGTGAGGGGGAGATTAGGAGAAATTGCTTTTTTTT
>NW_021319778.1:199317-217714 GCF_001605985.2 Dendrobium catenatum | reverse complement strand
TAAACCATCCCATTTGAATTCTGCTGATAATATCGCCGTCTATTTCACCATCACTCTGAACAATAGATCCAAGATATCTAAAACGTGTACTCTTATTAATGACTTGATCGCCCAAAGTCACAATCCCCTCACTAGGTCTATTACTACTAAAATTACACTCCATATATTCTGTTTTAGATCTACTCAAGCGAAAACCTTTAGACTCTAAGGTTGACCTCCATAATTCAAGTTTACTTTCAACTCCCTCTCTAGTCTTATCAACAAGAAGAATATCATCAGCAAAAAGCATACACCAAGGTACATCCTCTTGCAAATGTCTAGTGAGAACATCCATGACTAAAGCAAAAAGATATGGGCTTAAGGCTGATCCTTGATGTAACCCAATTGAAATAGGGAAATACTTGGTCAATCCACCTTGTGTTTGAACACAAGTAATAGCTCCTGCATACATATCTTTAATGATTTGAATATAAGCATTATTGACTCCTTTCTTTTCAAGAACTCTCCATAGCACTTCTCTTGGAACTTTATCATATGCTTTTTCTAAATCAATAAATATCATATGTAGGTCCTCCTTATTTTTTCTATATTTCTCCATCAAACCTCTTAATAAATGTATGGCTTCCATAGTCGACCTACCCGGCATGAATCCAAATTGATTTTGAGAAACATTAGTATCACGCCGTAACCTATGCTCCATAACTCGCTCCCATAGTTTTAAAGTATGACACATTAACTTAATACCTATATAAGTCACACAATCTTGTGCATCACCTTTATTCTTAAAAATAGGAATTAACACACTCATTCTCCACTCATCTGTCATCTTTTTAGTCTTCAAAATAGTATTAAAAAGTTTAGTAAGACAAGAAATTCCTTCATCTTCTAAGCGTTTCCACACCTCTATTGGAATATCATCAGGCCCAACAGCTTTTCCACCCTTCATTTTCTTTAAAGCCTCTCTAACTTCAATTTCACTAATACGTAGATAAAAATAGAAATTTTTATTTTTATTTAGGGTGCTAAGGTCACTATAGTCAATCTTATTTTCACAATCTTCATTAAAAAGTTTAGCAAAATATCTCATCCACCTTTGTTGAATATCATCTTCTAAGAAAAGTATTTTTTGATCTTCATCCTTAATACACTTCACTCGAACTAAATCCTTACTACTCCTATCTCTTTGTTTGGCTAACTTATACATATATCTTTGTCCCTCCTTAGTATCTAATATATTATATAAATCTCTAAAAGCTAATGTCTTTGCATCGCATATTGCTTTCTTAACATCCTTACAAGCCACTTTATATATTTCCCAATTATCAAAATTTTTAAAATTAAACCAATTTTTATAACAAAACTTCTTATTTTTAATCTTTTCTTGCACATTTGGATTCCACCACCAACTATTTTTAATATTAGGACTTTTTCCCTTTGATACTCCAAGGACATCTTTTGCAATATTCTTTATATCACTAGCCACTTTTTCCCACATAACATTAGCATCATCATGCACAAATAAAATCTTAAGATCTAAAATCTTATTCTCAAAAATATTTTTGTTAGTATTCTTTAAATGCCCCCATCTAATCCTAGAAAACTATTTTACTTTATTTTTATTTTATGCCCCTTTATCTTAAAGTCCAAAACTACAAATCGATGTTGGGTACATAAAGTTTCACTCGGAATAACTTTACAATCTTTGCAATCAAAATGATTTAATTTTCTAATAAGAAAATAGTCAATCTGGGTTGTACTAATTCCATTTTTATAAGTGATAAGATGCTCATTCCTTTTCTTTAATAAGGTAATAGCAATTGAAAAATCATAAGCTAAACAAAAATCCAATATGGTATTGCCACCTTCATACGTCGTTCCAAATCCATGGTCACCATGAATGCTTTTAATCTCGCTATTACTAATTTTTGTTTGGCCACTATTTAAGGGATGATAAGCTATAGCAATCTTATTTTGGATACCATATTTGCTTAATTCTTCCACTCTTTTATTATATAAGTTATTTTATCCATTATTGATAAAAACATTAGTCATTCCAAATCAATTACCCAAATTTTAAACAATTCAACTTCAAAAATATATAATTATTTGTCATTTCTTCTTATGATATTAATAATCTTAGATATCGATGACACTTTTTATCATAATTATAAACATCTTAGAATGGGTAAAATAACTTATATAATAAAAGAGTGGAAGAATTAAGCAAATATGGTATCCAAAATAAGATTGCTATAGCTTATCATCCCCTAAATAGTGGCCAAACAATACGAATGAGATTAAAATAATTTTGGAGAAATCAGTGAGTTTCAATAGGAAAGATTGGGTTATAAGGTTGGATGGTGCATTATGGGCCTATAAAATTGCTGCTAAAATACATATTAGAATGTATCCTTATTGATTATTCTTTAAAAAAGCTTGTAACCTTTCATTGGATCTAGAACATGCAGTATTTTATGGTTGTTAAATAATTAAATTTTAATCATAAGGAAGCAAATAAAAATGATTAATTTAGTTGTATGAATTAGAGGAGTTTAGAAGTGAAGCTTATGAACATGCTAGGAACTTTATGGAATAAATTAAAACATGATATGATCATAACCTTCTTAAGAAAGTATTCACTCCGGTATAAGAGGGTTATTCAATTTAAGATTAAAATTATTCCCTAAAAAAATTAAGTCGAGGTGGTCTAGACTATTCACTATTACTAAGGTGTTTCCTTATGGTATGGTATTGATTCATGATAAAACGACTTCCCAACTTTTAAAAGTTAATGGCCATATATTAAAAGTTATTTAGGAGGGATACATATAGTTTGAGAACCATTGCTGAGTTGGCATGTCCTCATTAGAAGTATTTGACATAGTTTGGCTAGAAAATAAACTTAGCATGGACGGGAGGTTATCCAAGTTTAATATGAGCTGTTGTGTATTTTGTAGGCATGTTTTATTTTTTGTTTTTTCATTTTTGTTACTTGAAAACTTTAGTATATTTTATTATTTTATTATTTATGTGGTTTATGTAAAATTCAATAACTAAATTTCCTATTTGCTTAAATTATTAAAATGTCTTCTCTAAATTGCAATTTATTACACATTTTACCATGATAAAAAAGAAATTGCAATTAAAAATTACTTAAAATTAAGAACAATACAATACTAAAGGTGTTAATTTAAATGAACAAAGAAAAATAAAATTTTAATTTAAAAATCATCACAAGTAACTAAGGAAAATTATCTAAGTTAATACTTCATCATTAAGCTCATTTGCTATAGCACATAAGTCGTAATTGTTAATTACAATATTTATAGCTAATTTTAGAAAAAGGAAGTACTAAGATTAATTTATTCAACTCATTATAAACTCAAGTATGTAATTAGTAAACTTATACAATCCTTAAATAATTTTAGTTTGGAATTAATTGAAGGAATAAAGTTAATCAAATATTCAAATTCATTAATTTAGTACTCATTTGCATTGAAAAGAAAGGAAATACAAAAAGAGCAAAAGAGAAGAAACAAAAGGCCAAAAGAAAATGAGTACTACATCATTGAAAATTGGTATTTGAGGATACTCAATTCCTTAAAGAATTCTAATACTTAGTTTCAATAAGGAGAGTGCAAGTTATTAAATATGAAAAATTTATATTATATTTTCAAAATTAACTAATGTAAGACAAATTTTTAAATGATAAATCATTCAATATAAATTAGTAGTCTAGTTACACCAACACTTTTAATTAAAGAGTTCAATTTAGATATTACTGAAGATGATTCCTTAGGGTGATTTGTTCATGATTATTTAAATTAAAATTATCACTCTTTGATCATTATTATTCACTTCAAAATAGTATAGTATTATCTTACATTTAAATTATTTTTAATTTACAACTTTTTCTTATTTCAAATAATGAGTGATAAAGGTTCAAACATAATTGCTTGAAGAAAGGCAAGAGTTGCAGCTTGGGATAAATTATTAAGTCAAATTTATTTTTATTTTTATTATGTTAAATTCCAATAAATATGCGTGTTTTAATTAATGTTATACAAGAATGTCTCAGGAAAAGGAGAAAAAATTGCAATGTTGGGAACCAACACCGTAATGCCATAAGTATTAGTACTACAACACCTTTAACACTCTGATAGCAGAACCCAACATTACACCACTGGAGACTTGAAAAAACTTCACTTATTTCATTTATGTGGTGAAATAAAGGTCAATGTTGTAGTATCACACAATGCAATGAGTAAAAATTGCAGCATAAGAGTTTTGCAAAAAAAATTATAAATAATTTAATGTTGAAGTGCTAACCTTAAAAGAATCATAGAATCAAATGATGTAAGATTGTGCAACAATTCCTATCTTTTATGATACCATTATGTGACAGTTAGAGAAAAGAATCACCAATTTTTATTAGTCAAGCATCATACTGGATTAACAAATAGCCATTCTAGGTCAGCATAATGCTATAACTTAGCACATTTAGAAGCGTCGATGAACTTGTTCATATTATCACGTCGCGATGCCATCTTTCTATGCTCCATGATGCTTGAGTCTATTTATGTTAAGTATAAATAGTTTCTTTTTTTAAATTTTCTTTATTTGGAGAGTAGAGAGGGCCTTAAGGAACTAGATGATAGTTTGTGACATATAATAGAGTGGCAGGTCATCCATGTAGAGAGTAAAATCACACTTAGGAGTTGAAGATGGCGTTGAAAGAAAAGTGTACAGGAAGAATCACATTGAGAAGAGTCTATTTGTAGGATTTATTTGGGTTTCTTCATTTTGAGTGCTATTTTCTTCATCTTTTATATATGTACTCTTTTCATGATAAAGAAATAAAAGTATTTTGTTCAAATTTATTTCTTTGGTTGATTAAACCCTTATTTTGGACTAATGATGTAAAAATATATGTATATCCTAATGTTGGATCTTGAACATGAATGGGAATTATTATTTTAAATATCTCTTAGGTTTAATTTAGTTTGTGTAATGGCCTTGTATAAATTTAAAATATAGCATGATGCATTGCCTTGACGGTGGAATGTTGAAATAATTAGGGGTATTAAAATGGCATGCTTTCATGCCTATACATATGATGATTATGATTATAGTTTCAATAGAGACATAATAAATATAAAAAGGTCATAATTCTTTCTTTATAATTTTAAAATATTGTCAGATATCTAAAGTTCATAAACTCTCATTCATAACTATTATAGATGAGTTTACTTAGTAAAACAAAGAGTCATTCACTATCATTAGTCCAAAACATCTTTAGCTTTGGTTATCTTCATTATTTCATTATTTTCTCAATAGTTACAATAATTCCTTTTTATCATTGTATAGGATAAATTTAGTAGTTTGAGTAGGTAGTATTATAGTTAATTATGGTACACCTATTCTCTTGTGGGTTCAATACTCTTTTCATAACACTTTATTACTTGATCGACATGTGCACGTGTGTTAGTTGGGAGTATTTTCTATAATAAAAATTAATAAACACCCCATAAGTATTTAAAAGTTTAAATATTCATTCAAACATTTTTGAACGTCATGGTGAGCCATGGTTGACATATTTGAACAAAATCTCCATGTTAGACCTATTTGCCCAAGGGACCAAACATTAGGTTAGGCTGACCTTTCTTGATCAAGTCAACCTTTTGATCAAATGTACAATATGGTCTATATTCCCTTACCTTTAACTTAAACCATCAATCTCCTAGTCTCTAAAGCCTATTAATGGGTCCCTAGGATCCACATGAACTCACCCAAGTCAAAGTTCATGAAGGTTATTAAACCTTAAAGAACTAGCCCGAGGCTAACCAAAAGGGGGGGGGGGATTGGTTATTTAAAAAAAAAATTTAACAAAAATAAAATCTTTTTATAAACTTTAAATAATTAAAAATAGACAATTTTATCACTTGATGTGGAAGAAAATAAATTTCACAAAAATAAAAAGATCAGAGTTTTTCAACCAATTAGTAAATCAAAGAAAAATAATGTGTAGAAAATAATAAGAAAACAATACTATGATTTTGAGTGGTTTGGTCAAACCCAACCTACCACCAATCCCCAAAAACATCCATTCCAATTATTGCACTAAAATAAGTATCTTTCCTTTTTCCCACACAACAAGGCAGAGAAGCCCTTACAAAATCACTCACCAACCCAGTGCAGCAAAGAAGTAGAAGCTTTTCACACCCTCCAAGTGACAGCAGCATACCTGGATCTTTTTCTCTCCTTCTAGGAGAAGGAATAGTACCTTAAATCCTATTTAACCCTCAGGGTGACATAAGACAACAACAACCTAGTTTTTTAGAATGTCTCCCCGAAGCCACCAATGATTTAAGGAAGAAACTTGAAGAAGATAGGCAACAACTTTTCTTGGAGTAACCTTTAGAATCCCTCATAACTTTCCCTCATAAAAATCTCTCCCTCTCTTCTCTCCTAAAGCTCTCATAAACTCCTTCTCTATGCTCCATCTTAAGACACTTAGTAGCCAAAAGCCCTTGAACATGTCTAAGTGAGGTTTTAATAGAGAGCCTCTCAGAAAGAACTAAATTTCATTCTATCAATTAAGATCATCTAAGATATTAAGATTACCCTATATGATTAGTACAAAATAGCCCTTTTAGACATTATGATTTGTATTATCCTGTATGATAAGTTCAACAGTTTGTACTAATCATATAGTATGATAAACAATAATAAATTTTTTCCCATGCATCACTCATATCATATAATACAAAATTTGCGGTGATCATGTATGATTAGTTATAAAACTATGACATTTCATCTTGTACTATAGGCGTTGATAAATTAAGATCCCATGCATCACTTAGGTTGTAGAGTACAATTATCACTAATCATCCTATATGATTTGATACAACAAAATATAATTGGTCCCCTAATCACAAGATCAAATTTGGCATGATTATCACAGTATGATGCTTATCGTATGGTACAACTACAATAAAATTTGAATTTTAAAATATTGCATAAATTATAATTGGCAATAATTTTAATAACTATAACTGATCTTTCTGTTTGATAACGATTATCTAGTATGATTAGTTTAATCAATCTCAATTAATAAAAGTGCCCTAACTAATGATTTTTCTATTTAACTATTCATACAATAAGATTAGTTCAAAAAAGTCATCTTCTTTCAAACTCACTAACTCACCCACTTGAGTGTGTGTGCAAGGTTACTCAGCTATAGGATCCACAAAAATACATGGTTGTTGCAAAATACATAATTCTAGTCTACCAAATTTTGAGCTGATCAAAGTTGCAAGTGAACAATAGACCTGAAATGTTAGTGAACAAGGCAAAGTAGATAAGCAATAAACTTAATTATTAGGAGATAACATAGTAAGAAATCCAATAATTTTAGTTATAATTAAAATCACAAAACTTGGGTCTAAATTTGTAACAACCTCCCCCTTTTTGATGAGCGAAAGCATTGTTGGTTTATGTTCTAAAAGTGTTTTGCTATTCCTCATTGCTATTCCTAAGCGTCCCTTACTAAGTAAATTATTTGAAAAATAGGTAAGGTGTTGGTTTTTTTTAATATTTATTTTTAAATTAAAAAATATAAATAAAAAAATAACACATAAAAATAAAACACATAATATTACGAGATGAACATGGATCCTTTGTCCCACTATGTGGGTTTGACTAAATGAATCCTTTTTCTCTAATGTGTTCTATTAAAAGTTAAATTCTCATTTAAATCATCCAAAGTCACTTGATGGCCCAAAATCACAATAAGAGTACATGTTTGGATTTTTGAATAATAGATATGAGAAATCTAATATGTGTACTCTAATTTATAACTTGATCGCCCAAAGTCACTATCTACTTACTAGGTCTATTACTACTAAAATTACACTATGTATATTTAGTTTTAGATCTACTCAAGCAAACCCTTTAGAATCTAAGGTTGCTCCATAATTCATACCTCTAACTCCCTCTCTAGTCTTATTAATAAGAAGAATATCATCAACAAAAAGCATACACCAACATCCTCTTGAAAATGCATAATGAGATCATCCATTACTAAAGCAAACTGAAATGGGCATAAGGCTGATCCTTGATGTAATCAAATTGAAATAGGAAAATACTTGGTCAAACCACCTTGGATTCAAACATAAGTAATAGCTCCTGCTAAAAATCTTTGATTATTTGAATACAAGCATTATTAACTCCTTTCTTTTTAAGAACTCTCCATAGCACTTCTCTTGAGACTTTATCATATGCTTTCTTTAAATCAATAAATATCATATGTAGATCCTCCTTATTCTCTCTATATTTCTCCATCAAACCTCTCAATAAATATATGGCTTCCATAGTAGACCTACTTGACATGAATTTAAATTGTTTGTGATAGACACTAGTTTCACGCTACAACCTGTGCTCCATAACTTGCTCCCATTATTTTAAAGTATGACACAATAAAATTCCTCTATAATTTTCACAATCTTGTGCATCACTTTTATTCTTAAAAATACAAATTAATAATCTCATTTTCCAATCATCTAGAATTTTTTAGTCTTCAAAATAGTAATAAAAAGTGTAGTAAGACAAGAAATTCCTTCATCTCCTAAGCATTTCCACACACTTATTGGAATATCATCAGGCCCAACAGCTTTTCCACACTTCATTTTTTTAAAGCCTCTTTAACTTTTGTTTTACTAATATGCTGATAAAAACAAAAAAAAATTATTTTCATTTAGGGTGCTATGGTCAATATGGTCAATTATATTTTCACATTCTTCATTAAAAAGTTTATCAAAATATCTCATCCACCTTTGGTGAATATCATCTTCTAAGAAAAGTACTTTTTGTTCTTCACCTTTAATGCACTTCAGTTAAACTAATCCTTACTACTCCTATCTCTTTATTTGACTAATTTATACATATATCTTTCTCCCTTCTTAGTATCTAATCTATTATATAAATCATTAAGAGCTAATATAAAAATATTATGATTAACAAAAAAACCAAAATGAACAATAAAACTTCAAAAACTTAATTTTTTTAAAGAATAAGTCAATTTCAGCATATGATAATTTTACCTCATGATTAGATTAAAAACTCAGTAAGAAATATATTAGTGATGCTAAAATCCAGAAATATTGGAGATTTAAATTATATTAACCCTAGCTCAACATCCTTACAGGTTAATGTCTTTTTGAACAAAAAATCTAATTTAGAAAATAAATTAGAAATGAAATATGATGTTTTCAAACTTCTTTTTAAAAAATTTCTAAGAGAATAGCATTCCAATGTGATGAATCAGGAATTATGATTTTCAAATTCTAGTCTAAAAGATATCAATTGGCACATGGATTCTTCTATGATTTAAAGATTGAAAAGAAATGAAAGCTAACACATTTTGGATTCATTTATGGTTATTTATTAATTTTTGGAGCACCTTGCACATCTTTTAATTTTTGATACACTTTGAATTAGTGCATCTTTTTAGTTTTGGGGTCATTTTATGTCTCTTTTTTTTTTTTTTGCAAACTTGCTTCCGTTCTAAATCTTTTAAAAATATCTTCTCAGTTATGAGATTATCTTCCAAATATAAGAGAAAAAAAAACTCCGTGTCTTACTTTAGGAAGAATAAACTAAGAAGCAAAACCTAATCCATATGATAGAGAAAAACAACTTGATTAAGAAAAATTGAAGGAGATTCATTGACTTGTAAAACTATTCATTTGAGACAGAGGAGTGTACAAAGATGAAGCATATCTTTATTTCTAGCTCCAATTTTTAATTTGAAATAGGTTTTAATTATTAATTAAAAAAGAATTTATGCCACTAAAGGAGTTAGAGGATTTGGGATAATTATAATTTTTTCTTCCTTAAACTGTTTTAGAGTAGTCAGTCACTACTAACATGAAATTATAAAAAAATTAAGATTTTCATTTAAATAAAAAATTCAAATACTGAAGTGAGTAGTGATGAAATTCTTAAATTTTAAAAGTTTTTTTAAAAATAAACAAACATTTGCATAAAACCAAAAACATAAAACACTTAATGACATAACATAAAAAAACATAACATTTAGATTTTATATTTTTAAAGCATCCAATTTTAAGAATGAATATCTTTGACACCTAATATGGTTCTTAAGCTACTGAAGGTTTCGAAAGCTAGTGGTTTTATAAAAATTTTTGTAAGTTGATTTTTAGTGGGTATATGGTATAGCTCTACTTCTACATTGGTCACATGGTCCCTAACCAAATAGTGCCTTATGAATATGTACTTGGTCCTAGAATGTTGGATTGGATTCTTTGAAATATAGATAGCGTTAGTGTTATCAAATAAGATTACAATAATACCTATGTACAGTATTAAATCCACTATTTATGGCACATAAATTTCTAAGGCTTTGTATTATGCTTCAGCAGTAAACATGGCTACTGAGTTTTATTTTCTACTAGACTAGGAAATTTTGAGAGTTCGTTAGGGATGTTAAGCCCTTAAGAACTAGCCCGAGACTAACAAAGAGGGGGGTGAATTGGAATATTAAGTTTTTTTCTTAGGTAAAGCACAAAAATCATAAACCAAAAACACCACAGAAATTAGAGTGCAAAAAAAAAAAAAAAAGGCGGAAGCAAAATAAAGAAAGATCACACCGGATTTATAGTGGTTCAGTCAATCCTTGACCTACGTCCACTCCTCGGAGGCACCCTCCGAGTATTACACTAACTAAGTGTTACTCCTTTAGCTCCCACAGCTAGGCGGAGAAGCCTTTACAACAGACTCCTTTTCACCAACCCCGGTGCAGCAGAGAATCGACTCCTTTTGCTTCCTCCTGAAGCGCGCAGAGAACCCAGACCTTTTGCTGAAGTAGACCTCCCAAGAAACTCCCAAGAATGAAGGATAAAGAATGAAGATGACAACTTAAAACCTTGCTTGGAGCAACCTTTATGATCCCACTCACAAACTCACCCTCAAAAGTTCCTCTCTCGCTCTCTCTCCCTCTCCCAAGGATCTCTCAAGTCAAGACAGCAGCACTCAAGGTCTTAAGTATGAGAAAATTTGGGTCCTTTAAATATAATTTTAAGAACTGACATTATCATCAAGGATGGTAAGAATATCATCCTGGCCGATTAGTACAAAATAAGCTCAATCAATAAGGATGATTTGGGATTATTAGAAGAAAATTGATTACATCGTCTAGGCCGATACAATATCGTCCTAGCCTATTACTTTAAATTTGAGTACAATCATCCAGAATATCTCTCGGAATAGATGTTGGCCGATGTAAATCATCCAGGACACCGTCAGGACCGATTCTGCAATCAGTCCGGCCGATGTGATCGTATCAATCAGCCTTAATTGCTTTTCATAATTGCCAGATTAATTTATGCATAATGGTGTTGCATCATCCAGAATGATATGGAGATCATCCTATCTTATATTTTAAAATAAAGAATAAAAAAATTGATAATAGGTGCTAATTATTTTTTATTTGAGCCTATCATCCTGGCCGATACAAGTATCATCCAGAATGATTTGCTTAATAACGACTGCTTAACCATGATGCCCTAATTAGGGTTTCTATTTTTAGTAAATCGTCCTGGCCGATATGAACATCATCCAGGACGATATACTTAAAACAAACAAACTTAGGAAACCCCCTCAAGTGTGTGTGTGCAAGGTTACTTAGCATCATGAACCACTTTTATAATTGACTCAAGAAAGGAAAAAATATAGATTTGACTTAACCTAAATCTACCTAATTTTGAGCTAGCTTGAGTTGCATTCGATCTTATGGACCTGAAAAGTTAGTAGGCAAGGCAATCGTAGGAAATCATGAATGTTTGCTATCATCAAAAGTTTACTCCATAAACTCAGATTTGCAATAATCTCCCCCTTTTTATGATGGCAAACACACACAAAAAATTTCAAGTAGTTATGGCAGTTTAGTAAAAAAATGTGATGAAAAAATAGTTCACTAAGTTCCAGAATTCAAAGTACAGACACATCAGACTACTCCCCCTTTTGACATCACAAAAAGGAGGGAAACACAACAAAACACAAATAAAAAACATAACAAAAACTAAAACAAAGTATAAGAAAAAAAAATTATGGAAAATGGAAACTAAAACTAGAAAAATGAGGGACCCTGATCATTAGATGGAGGTGGTGGCTACTGAAAGTAACTGGAGAGCGTAGAAAACTGTGACCCCAAACCAGGCCATGTCCTGGTCGTGCTACTGCTTCTGGTGTGCAACATAGGCATCAAAATGGTTGTCCCACTGATCAAATCTCTCCACCAACTGATCCAGCTGAGAGTGCTGGCTGAGAGGAACAGGTTCAAGAATAGGAGCGGGAGCGGGAGCCTCCTCCTCCTCGGCCCCCCGAGCTTCCCTATCCCCTAGGTGGAGATGAGTACTGTGAAGGACGTTGAAGGAATTGTTTGAGTAGACAGGTGGCTAAAGGTCGGGAGGAGCAGGATATTAAAGCTGGTATTTAGATTCTAGAGTATAGGCAATGAGGTGTCCTAGAGCAAGATTGGATTTCCTCTTATGACCTGGATCGCGAATTATAGTTAAATGCTCGATGTAGCGAAAGATCAAGTCTGTGACATTGAATTCTCTATGGGCCAGAATGTAAAAGGTAGTAAGTGAAAGAAGTGGAGTGATGTGGACTCGGTCCCCAGCTTTTGGAATAATAGAAGTGTGAAGGACATGCTGGATTGTCCTAGCATCTTTGAGTAAAGAGTTTATCTCTCTAATATGAAAGTGTGCATTGGTGTGGAAAAGAAAGTGATTTGCAGTGGACTAGTCAAAGTCAGGATCAGAGACAAGGGTATGCAGCTTATCCCCAGTGGTGGACAACTGTAACAGTTCAGCATAATCTTGATTTGTGATCTCGACAAGACGTTGAATCACATTGGAGGTGAGAGCAGTGTAGGAAGAATTTATGCAGAGGTTTGCGTAAAATTCAAAAAGAAGTTAAGAACTAAAGGGGACTGCGAGGGTGAGAATAAAGCAAAGAGAGGTGTGAGTGAAAAGATCCAGTACCTGATAGGAGAGAGAGGCTGGATTGATTGTTCAGAAGAGAGTAATGCCGCACTCTTTGTAATGATGGTAGGCAGCCTGATCGTTTGCCTCCCAAAAATAAGGGTCCAACATGCCCCTCGAGGAGTTGCCAGACGTCTAATGACCACGCTTTTCACCAGCCATAAGTAATCAGGAAGTAAACAAGAGAGGAGAAGAAGTTTGAAGTGAGAAATATTGGCTAGATGGCTCTGAATTTAAAGGATCGTCCGGATCATCCAGGTCGATCGTAGGATCATCCAGGATGATCCGGTGTAATTATTATGAGCAGGCAGATTGGTCAAAAAGGAGGTCCGATTGTCAGGGACGATCCGATATCATTCGGGATGATTAGACACAGGCGATCATCTCGAGGAGTCAAGCCAGACGACTCTTGAAAAAGCAGATCGTCCAGGCCAATTAGGTTGATCGTCCAGGATGATGCTCAATAATGGATCGTACTGGCTGAATTTAAAACATTTTAAATCATGTGCCATGTGTATCATCTAGGATGAACTATGGATCGTCCAAGACGATTGTCCAAAAATGGATCATCCCAAGCAATTTTAAAGATTTTAAATGTACTGACACGTGTATCGTCCAGGATGAATAGGTGTATCGGTCGGGACGATCAATAAATGCATCGTCCAGGATGAAAAAAGGTATTAGCCAGAATGATCAAGATGATTGTATCAGAGGTAGATCATATCATCCAGGATGATAAAGGATCATCCATGATGATGAGAGAAGAAAAGTTAGAATATTTAGCATATAGAGTTTTTTAAGCACGAAAGGCCGATCGTCTAGGATGATATAAAATCGACCAGGACGATGTGACAAAAAATTTCAAATCAAAGGAGGGATGGAGATGATCAGAGAAGGGAAAACAACAAGATAAATAAAAAATAACAAAGATAAAACAAAAGTCAAAAAAGTTTTTTTTTAATCAAGGCATGAACATGATATAGTCTCCATGTGATTGATTTTAAAAATTTGTAAGTTAATGAGTTAACATCTTCAAAAATCTAAAAAATGGTAAAATATCTGATCATGTTAACCCTAAGCTCAGACTTCTTTTTGGGCAAAGTATTCTTTTGAAATTAGAAGGCCTAACTCAGAAAAAATATTTAGATAAGAAAAAGAGATCAGATCAAGACTTAGTTTCAGAAAAATATCTTATAAAATAATATATCAAAATAGTTTGTTAAATCACAAAAATTGAAACCAAGTCCTTGAAAATCTCAAGTGATATATGAAATCTTCTAAGTTTTAAGAGTTTGAAGAAAGGAAGATAACTTGCTTTTTGATGGGCTCATTTTATGCCTCTTGTCAATTGAGTGGCGCACTTTGCACATATTTTTTTTATAAACTTCGTGTGTGTGTGTGTGTGTGTGTGTATATTAATTTTGCATCATTGCACATTTTTTTTGTTTTTGGCATCATTGGCCACTTTTTTTTCATTATTTTTTGCAAGTTAGATTCTTTTTCAAAAACTCTTAAATATTCTTAGTTATGAGTATAACTTCCAGATATTAAAGAAGAAAAACTCACTCTCTAATATAGGGAAGAACAATCCACAAGACAGAATCAAAAATCATGTGAGAGATGCATTGACAGGATAACAAGAAATCTTGAAGTAACATAAAAACTTTGACTATTATGGTATAAGCTAGATTACTGTAGCAAGGAAGAAAAAATCTCAATTGCAAAATCTAATTGTTAATTTGAGATAAACTTTTGCTTAGAAAAGAAATTTTTACCACCACAATAAGTTAGAGAAAGAGACACAATCAATGGTATTTTTACCCTTTAGCAGATTAAGAGATATAAAACATTAACTCCAAATTTTCAAAATAAAAAAAAGGCATAAGATATCAGTTCAGCGATGATTTGAAAAGGTAAAACAAAGTAAGGCATATCGAAAAATAAAGTACCAAAAATAAAACAAAAAATTAACTAACCAAAAAAAAAGAAATAAAAAATAAAAACTAGAAAAATACAGCAAAGTAATCAGCAGATAAAACATCTGTAGAAAACAAGTTCATGCATTAATGTCAATCACACTCAATCTAGTCCTTAAATTGCTAAAAGTGTCGAAGCTAGTGGTATAGTAAAAATGTCAGGCAGTTGATTCTCAATCGCCACATGATGTAACTCAATGTCTCCCTAGTCACATGGTCTCTAATAAATGAAAGTTTGTTAAGGATGTTAAGCCCTATATGAACTGGCCCAAGGCTAATAAAGAGAGAGGTGATTTGAAAAAGAAGAATCTTTTAAACAAAGACAAAAACCAAAACCAAAATCACCACAAAAAAGTGCAGAAGAAAAATAAATGCGGAAGCGATAATAAGAAAAGAACACACCATATTTATAGTGGTTCAGTCAAACCTTGACCTACGTCCACTCCTTGGAGGCACCCTCCAAGTATTGCACTACAAAAGTGTCTCTCCTTTAGCACCCACAGCTAGGTGGAGAAGCCCTTACAAAAACACTTCCACCTTCCCCGGTGCGGCAGAGTCGCCGGGTCCTTTGACACCAAAGAGATCTCCTTCTTTGGTGAACTTACCTCGAGACAAGCCTTGAATCCGATGGTACTAAGGTGCGAGTTCGCCGGAGTAACCGTGTGGATCCCCCACCACACTCCCTAGAATTCCTCCCCCTCACAGGATCTTCTCCCTCTCAAACTCCATCCTTTCCTCTCTCCCTTTCAAGCTCTCTCTTCTAGTTTCCCCCACAAGAACGAAGCTACAATGGCTGCCAAAGACACTTATAAAGTGCCTTGCCACAGCTTAAATAGAAGCTATCAAAATGAGTTCATTAATGCAAGTTGCTGCCATTATCATCCAGGACGATAGACAAATCGTCCTGGCCGATTAGTTTAAATATGAGGAAAATCTTCCTAAATATCACCCTGAAATGAAGCTGGACGATGCCTAATCGTCCCGGACGATCTTGCGATCGGCCTGGACGAAATCCCCATTAATTACTTTCCAAAAATGCCTAAGAAATTTTGGAAAAAATGTCTTGGATCGTCCTGGACGATATTTTATAGTCCAGACCGATATACCAGGATGATACCCAAAAATAAGATTTTCCTAAGTAGATATGGCGGTAGATTCTTGCTGAATTGAGCCGATCGTCCTGGCCGATACAAAATCGTCCAGGACGATGTGTTTTGCATAAAAACGGTTGCTTTAATGAGTATGCCCTAATTAGGGTTTCTACTTTTTTCAGATCATCCAGGCCGATATAAATATCGTCCCAGACGATGTTACCAAAAATTGAAATCTTTTAGGGCACAACAAAAATCTTCCAAGTTACAAATCATCAGATGCCACATCAAATACAACAGACTCAAGAAAGGAAAAAGATTACAAACTGACTCAGACCTAGTCTACCCAATCTTGAGCTGATTCCAAATTACAGTCTAATCGTGTGAACCTGAAATGTCAGTACATAAGGTAGTTGTAGAGAATAAAGAATGTTTGCTATCATCAAATACATAAGCCATAGATCCGCAACAATCTTCCCCTTTTTTATGATGGCAAACAATTCAATTTGAATTTTTAAAAGAAAGCAATTTCTCCTAAGCTCCCCCTTACTAGAATAACACTTTTAAAAATAGGGGAGATGAAATTAATTTTGTTATTTTTAATTTTTTGAAAACAAGATACAAACACAATAACAGTACAAAAATTCAACAATGCGTTCTCCCCCTTTGACATTATCAAAAAGAGAGGAGGCACAAACAAAAACAAAACGACCAAAAAATAAAAACATTTCCTGATCTGGTGAAAAAAAAAATATTCTTAAAATGAGAAAGTTAACCAGGAGATTGGAGAGAAAATAATAATTTTCCTTCTTTGACTGTTTTAGA
The DNA here is from genome assembly GCF_001605985.2 of Dendrobium catenatum. NCBI lineage: Eukaryota > Viridiplantae > Streptophyta > Magnoliopsida > Asparagales > Orchidaceae > Dendrobium > Dendrobium catenatum. The sequence continues at coordinate 200,755 of NW_021319778.1, read as the reverse complement.
GAAGTCCAACACAACTTACACAAAAGGAACAAACACTCCAGGAGTAATACTTTTTCAGTTATTTTTTAGACACACACGCCTGTGGTTGATGAGAAAAAATTTCATGCGCAGTACAAAAAAGAAGGAATAGACAAATATGAAAAAGGCAACAAATATGATTAAAATGAAATATTAAAAATCACAGTATTATATAAAGACGACGTAAAGGCTTTTTAACTATTATCTTCTCACTGGTCCGATGCGTTCAGAGACCAAGAGCCCAATGAGATTTTCTTGTCTTCTTTTCCACCACATTTTCGTTTCTCCGAGTATGAGCCCTTTTTCTTATTGTTGAAGGAACGAATTCTTAGAATTGAGGCACTGATTTTAAATTATGTCCAGAGCTTCCTGCATCGAAAGCAATAACGTCAGAAAAAATATGGACAATATCCTTACCACTTTTACTTTTTTCCACTTTTGCTTACGATACTTTGAGAGGTGAGCTTTGTGATTTGCTTGACACGTCATTGGGCCTGTGTGCTACCACTAGGCCTAACTCTTTCTGTATATCTAGCTTTTAGAAACAATAGTTTTACGCTGCATCCAAAAAGTCTTTGACCAACTTTGCTCGTAGGCAATGAGGACCAAATCAATTGTCAATAGAAGAATCATTCAAATCTTTTGATTCAGCTAAATAGCAACACTTTGCAATCAAATTTTTCAAGAGTAAACACGAAATTTTTTGACTTTTTCAATTTGAAAAATTCTTTTCCTAAAGCATTTCATGAGATTACAATTTGAATGAAATCTGGTATACAATGTCTAAGATTGTTTCATAAGGTTTTCATGGAAAATATAATCAAAATCATGCATTAAACAAATTAAACTTGGGATTGCTTGATCATAGGCTTCGTATATGGTGTGCAATTTTTACACTAAACTTCCTTAACCAGTAGTGCACGTGGATACTACATAAAATCTTCAGGATTTAAAAGCAAAGAAAAAGCAATAAATTTATTTATTTTTTTTTTTATGTTTTTTTTATTTTATTTTTAAAAGGGATTTCGCATCTCAATTGGAGCATTTACTGTTCTTCCTTGCTCCATTGATTAAAAGGAATTCGATTTTAATTCCATCTAAAACCATGACGGGAACGAATAACCATTTAAAATCTTATGCAACAAACGAAAATTATCGATTGCAAGAAAATAAACATGCGAGTTTTCAAAATTCAAAATGACATATTTTCAAATAAGGAGGTCTGGTGATTGAAATAACCTTCCACAACATACGATTAGCCATGGAATCAAAAATTCAAAAAGCTTTTAAAAACTATTTTTTGAAAACGGCTTCCTGATACCACTTTGAATTCATTTAAGGATGTTAGCCTATATGAACTGCCAAAGGCCAATAAAGAGAGGTGATTTGGAGAAAAAGAAGATCTTTTAAAACAAAGACA